>NW_019416454.1:1641098-1646412 GCF_000390285.2 Anoplophora glabripennis
TTTTATTTTAAACAAAATTACCCTCTTGCGTTTTATTTCTAGCTCTTGTAATTTTTCCGTAAATAAAACTTTTGTAAATACCATTTTATCCCACTGCTAACAGAGGAATATAAAAATAACAAAAGCATTATGAAGTACGCTTTGACTCAGCCACCGAACATGGTCAAATAGGCATTGAAAAAAGATTTTTGCATTGAAAATGATATTAAAAAACTAAATTTTTTGAAATTTTTTAGCACCCTGTAGCTTGGAAAAGAAAACCCGTTGAGCATAATTTTATATGACAAATATTTATTTTTTAAAATAAAAAATCCACTGTTTAATTTATTCCCAACCTTTATGTTACACCCTGTATCACTATATCACGCTCGTGCGTCGTATATTTCGTTTTGCAACTAAGGTTAAAAAATAAAAGAAAAATCCAATTTGCAAATTTGAAAGTACAAAAAAAAATTATAAGATTTCAATGTATTATTATGAAATCTACCATGAAAAAAATCAGTGCGTGCGATTGTGGAAGATCCTCGGGATCGTCCAGACTAATAATTAGCAGAGAGCGGACAATTTGTGTCTTTAACCTTGAACATAGATATGTCATTCATAAATCTAGATACATTATCCATGACGCAGTGGCGTGTCGGGTATGCAACGGAAATTTACGTGATAATTCACGAAAATTCCACGGTACATACATTTTTAGGCGTTATAAAATATTTAGAAAATCAGAAATTGTATACTACATATTTATTAAATAAAGTTCGGTTAAAAATAGTGTCGTTCTTTTAATTGGAAATTAGGAGTCAATGTAACGAATAACCTCAGGCGACGCACATGATAGAATAGTCCAACTCACGCTCCATTCATAACAGGGCTGCAGTTTGAATTCTGACCAATAGGAATTCGATAAACGCAACCGATGTCGACGGATGGACTAGAGATGGGCGCGAGTGTCATTTCATTTCTTTAGAACTAAATTAACTTAATTATTTTCTCGTTATTTAACCTGTTCACATGATTTATGGATTTTAAATAAAGGGTACAAATCTTCGCGAGGATAATACGATATATTTGCTATACATAATAATTATATTTTGCATAGTTTATACACAATACATTTTTGAACGCGTACACATCTCTACCAAAATTTGACCTATTCTTCGGGTTAAAGACACACATTGTCCGCTCTCTANACAGTCTGTAACTCCGTTGTTTTTCAACGAATCTTGACGATTTTTTTTTAACTTAAAGCTCTTCTCATAAGCTTTCCGAATATGTAATAATATATAACTATATCACGCGCGTGCGTCGTATATTTCATTTTGCAACTAAGGTTAAAAAATAAAAAAACTTTCCAGGTTGCAAATTTGAAATTTAAAAAAAGTGATAGATTTCAATGTATTATTATGAAATCTACCATGAAAAAAATCAGTGCGATTGTGGAAGAAACTCGGGATCGTCCAGACTAATAATCAGTTAATTTGTTTATAAGGCCAAAACTTGTAAACTATTCAACTTAGAGATTCCAGATTTCGTGTGAGTTATTAGTCAGAGATAAGGAATGAGAGGGTACGATGCCAAAACGTCTGGTAATAATACCGCAGCTTATAAATGTTTAATTCAAAAGTCATTAATAAATTTCTTCTGTTTATAACTTTTGATCTAATCAATATTTTTTTACGCTCGAGGGCTAGTTTTGTAGGTCTTTTGAAGATGAAAAAAATGTACTTTACTGTTTTCTCGTGAATATGAACGGAAAAAAGTTATAAGCGAAAAACGTGAATTTACGTAAAAATTATACAATTAGCCAGCCTGTAAACAATCTTCCCCCCATTTTTATGACTGTGTAAACTAATATGTTATTGTACATAATATTTAGCATCTATAGTGATAAATTCAGCTTGCCGAAACAAAAAGTCGCGTCCAACTCCATATTTCCTAGTGTAAGGACTCAATTCTGAAAAATTGTCGGGAGGTTCGTGTCTTTTTGGGGCACCCTCTATAATTAAACTGTCATTTGCAAAAAACTGTCAATTAAATTTATTATAAAACTTTTTTTTAAACTTCTGAAAGGAATATTTGGGTAATAAATATTAAATATAATTCATCAAAGCTTATCTTTTAAACCAGGAACATTTCTTATACTGTAGCGTTTTTTTTCATATAAAATCATTTAAAATTTGCCACGCCACAATGTTGATCTTTAATAAAAAAAAACTCCCCCAAATCGCCTTGCAGACTTCGGCATCGTGCTCGGCTGTAAGCTATTCATCAAGGAGATCTCCTCCAAGGCCAGAGATCAGCTGATAAACACGAACCAAGTCCTGGAGGTGGGCGATTTCTTAACGAAATTGAACAACACGAACTGCAACGACGTGATGTCGCTGAAAGAGGCGAAAAAGATCATAGATAGCACCAAGGATAAGCTGCACATCACCGTGTCCAGGGATTTCGGCTTCAACTCGAGCGTCTCACATCAGACGCAGAGCTCGATAAGTACGACGGGAGCTGTGAATAATTTTTATAAAGGTAAAGGGTTTTTTAGCCGTTAGATGTTATCCGAGGATATTTTTAACTGTGTTATTATATTCGTGGATCAGATTAGGGGATTTCATGCGAAGGAATATTAACGGGGCTGAAAAAAATGGTTAAACTTCTGAATTCTGGGTCAATCGGGGATAATTTTTTTATTTAATGGTATTGGAAGAAATTGTATTTTTATTTTAATCCAAAACTTGTCCGAAACGCCAATAATTGAAATCGTCACTTCCTCTCATTAAATTTTCATATAATTACACAAAGTGTTACAAATTAGTAGTATTCTTTGGACTACAATAATGGGACTTTTCTTATGTCACTTTTTTCGGTGTCGCGTATCCAAAAGAGTTACAATACCCTTGTAAACGAGTCGCCAAATCAAAATCTTACAAGAGCGAAAAAAAATCGAATGAAACGCCGCTTTATCTAAAAAAACATTCGGAAAGCATAGGCGTACTCAAAAGAAAATACAACCCTATCCCCTCCGTTCGCGCTTTGATATTTTAAACCAAATTTACACGAAAAGTGTGCCGGCTTAAGATCAAAATATGTGCTATATTTCAAATAAATATCTCTACAATCACCGGAGTTATCATTAAAAATCATTTTTTAATTTTAATTTTGATATCCTGTGTTTTTAAAATTAAGATCCGAAATGAAAAGTGACATAAGAAAAGTCCCATTATTTTAATCCAAAGAGTATGTAGTTAACGGGTGAACCTAGTAATTTGTAACAACCTGTACAATGTATCCGTAAAACAATGCATAAATTCCATAAAACTTTCAGAATTATATTTTGGGAAAACTCGGAGGTTTTTCTCTCAATTTTTATTTTTAACTGCCCATTCTGTTCTTAATGATTTGTATATACAGGGTGACCACCCTTGTTGAATCTATGACATCGTCCTTGATTTGTTTCAATGCAAACGGACATTATTATCCAGGGTGTCCCGAAATTCATGCAACAAAATTTTGTCATAGATTCTTAAGACAAATTTAGGGGACCCGTATTTTTTCTTTTTGCCAACTGGCCCCCACTTTCGGAGTTACAGCCCCCTGAAATCTGCTCCTTAGAAGTCTTTTTTATATCTCAAAACCATGTTGTACGAGAGTCACTAAATTTGGTACACAGGGGTTTTACGACACGTGGATTCTCACAGTGCTACGCTTTTTGGCGAGAAACCCCCTTAAGACACTTTTTTGTGGGCCCCCTTGTCTTTGGAACCAGAAAGATTTGTTCGCAAATTTGATTTTTTTTTAATTATTAGTTAGCTAGAAAGCCATTGAATTTAGAAACTTTTTTTGTCTCTTGATATTTGTTTCCTAAAACGCAATGGGTCCCCTAAATTTGTCTTAAGAAAGAAAAATTTGCAAATTTTGTTGCATGAATTTCGGGACACCCTGTATTATTCATGTCGTCTTTTGAATTAAGAACTTTTTTAATTTTTCACGTTTAGAAATTAATAAGTCTAAATTTATCTTTGCCAAATAGGTGATGTTAGAAACAAGAAAACAGAAATTTTCTTTGAAAAATTTCGTTATTTAATTATTTCAATACGTCAGGTGTTTTTTTTCTCCATTAATAATATTTGAATTAATTATTTTTTAAAGATAATTATGAATTAATGTGGGTAAAGATAATATGTTTGCTAGGTATTGCGGGTGTAATTAAATACTGTACAGAGCGTTAGTCCACAGGGTAGTTGTTTTTTAGTATACCTAGATGTTGGTGTCAAAAAACAGATTTCATCAAATTTTTAAAATTGATTTGAGTTAGCATAATACCTTCTAAATTTATTGGGGTTGTTTAAAATTGATTTAAACTTAAAATTTGAATTCAAATGGTCATAATACGAAAAAAAATTCTATATAGGATAACCAGAAATGCTTCGTTTTCGACATAGTGGTTAAATTGTCTAAAAAAATTTCATGTTTGACCCATCTCTTAAGATGTTTGACATAGAGTGAAGAAACCTGGGCAAATTATTTATCTAATTAAATGTAAAATTTGCTAAATTTAGATATAAACATGTCAACCAGTGACTTGAGACATCAGAAATTACTAATAGCTCCTAGACTAGAGGTACATACTTCTAAAAACAACTGACAGTTTTTGAGTTCATACTTACTTTTAACTTACTATTTTCGTTTATCAAATGTTTATAGTTAGATTTTAATCACAATGTAATCATCTAAAATGTATCTATGTAAAATCTAAAAAAGTTATTAACTTAGAAATATTGTATTTGTACTCTTGCAACATCTAAGAAAAAAACAAGATATTCAAGCAAAAATCATTGAATTTTTTGGATCTCTCATGATTACACTGTATTTAAAATTGCATTTAAAAAAAAAAAAGAAATCCTATCAACTTTTCTTGTGGAACGAGTAATACTAAAGACACTAGAACTATTCAGGTTCTCGGTAATGGTAATGTAAGTTAAAATAATAAAATACTATCAACAGTGAATTTCTAGGGTTTTTAGTCATTGTGACTCCCAATTTCTTTGTCACTGGTTGACATACCAATTCAGTGGATTTTTGCCTTTAATAACTACAGTTACAATTAGTCAAATTTTGGCATTCTAAGAGATCTTAAGAGATATTTTCAGATTCGACACCCTGTATTTCGAAAATGAAGCTTTTCCGAACATGCAATCATAAAAAACTTTTTTCTTCTAATGTTGACTACACAAATTAAAATTTTGAATTTGAGCTCTCTCTCCCCCTCCCTCTCCCTCCCTCTCCCCCCTCCCCCTCTCTCTCCTCCCTCACTCCC
>NW_019416454.1:1646854-1661896 GCF_000390285.2 Anoplophora glabripennis
CCCTCCCCTCCCGCGCTAGCCTAAGGGCCACCTTAGCAAAGCGCATCCCAGGCTGCATAGCCGCACTACCCTACCCAACCATACCACACATAAACATGACACTACCCCCGGGGTTTACACAGACGAGCCGGCGAAGCAAGAAGAGCGCCAGAAGAAAGGGCCCTAGCCGGCGGGGCCCAGCCAGGACAAAAGGAGGTCCCACAAAGCGCCTACACCGGCCGCATTTGCGGTCGGGGTAGACGACGGATGGGGCCCACCTACGAAGGCTGTCCAGGCCTACACGAGATGAGGCAGGATAAAGAGGGATGATAATCCCCCTTGATCCCAAATCATTGAGGCCAATTTCTAGCCATGGAATAATGGCGCGCAAAGGGAAATCTGCTCACTGTTTGCGCATTGCTATAATTTTAATTAATCTAAATGATTATCTTTGAAACCGGCATTCTAAAGAATGGTTGCAAAACATGAGTCTTTGGGTTAGATATGTGCTTTGGGTCAAAATGACATTATTGGCAACCATATTTCTTTCCTACATGTCACAAATTGGAAAAATCTTTTGATCCCTAATATTTTTTGTTTAAGTTTGACATTTTGAGGACCGCTGTCCAATAATGCTGATGTTTTTTATGTTTTTTTTTTGTAATAACCTCCAAATAAAATATAGTTCTTTATTTCCATCACAACAATGTGTCACATTAAGAAAATGTTTGTAATAACATTCCAGGCGATGATTTCCTAACGTCGAGCCCCCAAAGCTATTCCAACCAAAACCTGTACGTTCAGCCTCCCACCAGGAACCCCAACCTGAACCAGAACGGCGGCTTCGAGGAGAAACTTGAACAAAACAGCGGCCCTAACTCTTTACCAGACGAAAAGAGTAACCTCGCGCCACGAGGTAGATCTCGAGGACCTTTATCGGAGGCCAATCTTAATCAGTTAGAGAATAGAAATAGTATTGCGGGTTACGGCAGGTCGAAGGGAAGGGAGGAACCTCCTAGGCCTCCACCACCAAGAGCTGAAGGTACTAAACTTGACTTAATATTGTAATAGTAGCCATTAAATTTTTTTTTACAGATTATTATAGTACTAGGAGGCAGATATACGAAGACGATCCTATTATTCAAAAAACGAAGCAGCCTATGTAAGTTATCTAAGTTTTCCTAACACATTTCCTTAAAAAAATATCTTTCAGACCCGACGCCAGATTCATAACATTCCACAAAGAAGGTTCGGTCGGTATTAGACTCACCGGTGGTAATTTCGCTGGAATTTTTGTAACTGCCGTACAACCCGGTAGTCCCGCTTCCCTTCAAGGTCTACAACCCGGTGATAAGATACTAAAGGTAATGGAATTATCTTTTCAATGACGGAAAAATGTTAATAATTTCTCTTTAAGGTTAACGACATGGATATGAACGGAGTGACCAGAGAAGAAGCCGTCTTGTTCCTGCTCAGCCTGCAGGATAGGATCGAACTGATCGTGCAGTTCTGCAAAGAGGAGTACGACAGCATCGTGGCCTCCCAGAAAGGTGACAGCTTCTACATAAAGACGCACTTCCATTACGAGAATCCCGCCAAGGGAGAAATGTCTTTCCGATCCGGTGATATTTTCCACGTGATCGACACGCTTTACAATGGGGTCGTGGGGTGCTGGCAAGTCTTCAGGATAGGTGAGTATTGAATTAAAAATTTTTCGTTAGTAAAAATTTTAACCACATTTGTCAGTGTTTAATATTGTAAATGTACAAATTTATTAACATTTGGTATTTGTAAATTTACAAAATTGATTTACATTTTACTATTCATTGTTAGAAACTGTATATTTCCACATACATATATAGAATTACACATGTAAATGTAAATTTACATGTGTATTTACTGTTGACAATTGTAAATTTATGTAAATGTACATTTTAACAAAAAAATACCAACATTTACGGAATTGAAGATTTACATTTTACAATTTACTTTTAAAAAATTTTAAATTTCCTCATACAAATATACTTATAACATGTAAATGTAAAATTTAACTGAAGCATATATTAGTGTAAATTTACACATCAATTTGTATATTTATTTATACTTAACAGTTGTAAATTTGCACAATTCTTTACTTACACTTTACAATACACATTTAAAAATTGTAAATCTCTTCCAAAAATATAAAGTTACATTTATCTACAGTTGGCAACTGTGAATTTCTATGTGCAAATCTAGAATTATCTATGTAACTGTAAATTTTAACTAAAATTACCAGTATGCATACAAAAATGTAAATTTTATCAAAAAATTTCTAACCAATATGCATTTATAAATGTAAATTTACACAGCCGAATATTTACATTTTACAATTAATTATTAAAAATTGTAGATTTTCAATGTAAATGGTGTATGCAAACATAAATTTACAAGTGCATTTATAACTGTAAATTTACATATGTAGTTATGAACTCACCAAATTAAACATAAATCATATACCTAACTTCTACTTTTGCTAGCATGTTTCTATTTCTGTTTGCGTATTATTCAGGTCGTAACAACCAGGAAGTCCAAAAGGGCATAATCCCGAACAAATCCCGGGCGGAAGAACTGGCCACCGCCCAGTTCAACGCAACCAAAAAGGAAATGTCAGCCAACGAATCTAGGGGCAGCTTCTTTAAAAGACGGAGGAGCTCTAATAGAAGATCTAAAAGTCTGGGCAAGGAACACTGGGACGATATACTGTTTTCCGATACCGTCTCCAAATTCCCAGCTTACGAGAGAGTATTGTTGAAACATCCTGGGTTCACCAGGCCCGTGATACTTTTCGGACCAATAGCAGATGTCGCGAGGGAGAAATTGTTGAAGGACTTTCCCGATAAGTTTATTTCACCACGTAAGTAGAATGTATTTATATACTTTCGAAAGTAAATCATTTTCTTTATGATTTTCTCACACATAGTCGAACCGGTAATATTTCTTTAGGTGCATATTTAATTTACCAGATCAAAATGTAAATTTACCTTTGTCTTGATCAATTAGCAGTTGGTAATTGTAAATTTACAATTTCTATTATTAATTTATGTGTGTCTTACATGTAATTAAATCAGCAATGTTTCTCTAGATGTACATTGTAAATTTACATTTTCTGCAGTTTAATTTTAATGTATCTTACATGCAATGCACGGTAAATTAAAAGATGAAAATGTAAATTTACATTTGCCAGCCGTCAATTAGTTTATTCACTCTTAGGATTGTAATTTAGATTTTGTCTTAATTTTTACGTACCTCACATGTAATTAAATCAATATTTCTCTAACTATTTGTTGTAAATTAGGAAATGGAAATTTACATTTTCTCTGTGTATCGTAACATATAATTAAATCAGCAATATTTCTCTAGGTGAATATGTAAATTTATAAATGTAATTATAAATTTACATTTTCTCTTAATTTTCACGAGTTTTAGATACATATATCATATTAGCCAAGTTTCTACTGCAAATTAAAATGTGATAGTATAAATTTACATTTACCTACTATCTTGGGTAATTGGCAGTTGGTAATTGTAAATTTACATTTTCTATGTTAATTTCTGAATATCTTATATCAAGTTAGTCATATTTTTCTAAATATACGTTTTAAATTAGCTATTGAGAATGTAAATTTACATTCAACATTGTAAATTAACAAGTGAAAATGTAAATTAATTGTAAATTTACATTTTCTCTTAATTTTCACGGTCTTACATACATATAATCATATTAGCCAAATTTCTACTGCAAACTAAAATGTGACATAAATTTACATTTGCCTATTGTCTTGGGTAATTGGCAGTTAGTAATTGTAAATTTACATTTTCTATGTTAATTTCGAAATATCTTATATCAAGTTAGCCATATTTTTCTAAATATACGTTTTAAATTAGCTAATGAGAATGTAAATTTACATTCATACATTGTAAAGTAACAAGCGAAAATGTAAATTAATTGTAAATTTACATTTTTTTTTGAATTTTCACGGTCTTACATACATATAATCATATTAGCCAAGTTTCTACTGCAAATTAAAATGTGACAAATTTACATTTGCCTACTGTCTTGGGTAATTGGCAGTTAGTAATTGTAAATTTACATTCTCTATGTTAATTTCTGAATATCTTATATCAAGTTAGCCAAATTAGTATAAATTTACATTTGCCTATTGTCTTGGGTAATTGGCAGTTAGTAATTGTAAATTTACATTCTCTATGTTAATTTCTAAATATCTTATATCAAGTTAGCCATATTTTTCTAAATATACATTTTAAATTAGCTAATGAGAATGTAAATTTACATTGCTAATTGTAAATTTACATTTTTTCTTAATTTTCACGTGTCTTACATGCACATAATCATATTAGCCAAGTTTCTACTGCAAATTAAAATGTGAAAGTATAAATTTACATTTGCCTACTGTCTTGGGTAATTGGCAGTTGGTAATTGTAAATTTACATTATCTATGTTAATTTCTGAATATCTTATATCAAGTTAGCCAAATTTTTCTAAATATACGTTTTAAATTAGCTATTGAGAATTTAAATAATTTACATTCATACATTGTAAATTAACAAGGGAAAATTTAAATATATATTAGTAATTGTAAATTTACATTTTCTCTTAATTTTCATGTGTCTTACATACATATAATATTAGTCAAGTTTCTACTGCAAATTAAAATGTGAAAATATAAATTAGCCATATTTTTCTAAATATGTTTTAAATTAGCTATTGAGAATGTAAATTTACATTTTATCTTAATTTTCATGTGCCTTACATACATATAATCAGATTAGCCAAGTTTCTACTGCAAATTAAAAGATACAAATGTAAATTTATATTTGCCTACCCTCTTGGGTAACTGGCAGTTGGTAATTATAAACTTACATTTTCTGTGTTAATTGTAATTTACATTTTCTCTTAATTTCTGTAAATCTTGCAATCAAATCAGCAATATTTCTCTAGGTACTACTGTAAATTAAGAGATAAGACTGTAAATATACATTTGTCAACTGTGTGAGGTAGTTGACAGTTGATAATTGTAAATTTACATTTTCCACCGTTAATTTCCATATGTTCTGTATAAATTTACAATTTCAGCATTCAGTCATTGATTAAACAAATTAAATATTTTTAGAGCTGGACGCAACAGTGGAAGAAACCAGCTCAAAGCATAAATCCTCGACAAACTCGAATATCATAAGACTGTCTGCCATAAGGGACGTCATATCGACGGGAAAGCACGCCTTGCTCGACATCACCCCCAATGCGGTGGAAAGGCTTAATTACGCGCAGATGTACCCCATAGTGGTGTTCTTCAAAGCCGAAACCAAGATGGTGGTCAAACAGTTGAGGCAAGGTCTACCAAAGTGAGTTTCGGATTTATATATTTTGAATGTTTTCCATTTTATTGGGCTGGCATTTCTTTTAGATCGGCACATAAGAGCTCCAAAAAGCTCCTGGAGCAATGTCAGAAGTTGGACAAGGTGTGGAGCCACGTTTTCAGCTCGACGATTACTTTGAACGATAACACAGATACCTGGTACAGAAAAGTTAGAGAGATTATAGATAAGCAACAGAGCAACGCCTTGTGGATGTCCGAGAGCAAGGTAAGTTTTTCTAAGGGTCTTTTCTTCTTTCTTGCACTTGGGAGGATAGTTGAATGCAATAGTGAAACGGTACTTGTCTTTCTGGTAATTTCCTTTTATCTGTGGGTCTTGGATTTCATTTCTTGGTGTATATTTTGAAAAATGAGGTGAATTTGTATTAGATATTTGGTTATATTTTTCATCGACGTATTAGAGTTTTCAATTATTTTATTCAAGATTCTATTATTATTTTGTCAATGAGGTTCAGATCCAGTCGATGAGCCGGTTTTTATAAAATATACAATATATAACTAGTAAATTACAGAATTTTTTGAATTATCCATATTTTAAGTTAGACATATTAAATAGAAAAAAAAATTACGCTACAATTTAAATTTATGATAATCAGTAATTATTCTGATACTAAAATTCACCCATATACACATGGTGTCTAGAAACTATGAGCAAAATATTTAGGGAGTGATTCTACTCGTAATCCTATTTCTTATGACATTTTTTAAAAAACTTAATGGAATTACATAACCTCAAAGTTATTTTTTTTTAGTTAGGTAACATTGCTATAACTTCTTCACGTAAGAGGGGTGTATAGTAAATAGGCAACCAGCAATACATTTTTATAGATTACACAGTTTGTCTAAATATGAATTAATGTTCAAATAATAGACTTTCCTCCATTCTAACGCAGATTTTCTATAAAATGGAATTAGTTTGAAACTAAAATTACTTTTTATTGTAAAGAAATTTGTAATTTGCCGCTTTTGAACAAGCAGTCATCGTAAATTACGAATTTCTTTACACCAAAAAGGAATTTGAGTTTCAAACTAAGATCATTTTATAGAAAATCTGCATTAGAATGGAGGAAAGTCTGTTATTTGTGCAATAATTCATATTTAGACAAACTGTGTAATAAAATCTATAAAAATGTATTGCTATAGAGCCCTCTTAAGTGTTTTTTTTTTCAAATTTGCTACTTACTGTTGGTAATAAATAGCAGCTACGAAAAATTATCAAAATTTAGAAAAAAGGGCTTTTATTGACTAGCAAATTAATTGTAACTTTTTTATTAGTACGATAAACACGAACAACTTGATATTGAGAAAATGCTACAAATAGGGTACAAATATGTTCTTAAGATGATAACATTACCTGTTTCCGAAAAAAAAAACATTTATTTTTGTAGATATCCACATACGTAAATATGTAAATTGTAAATCTACATATACATAAATTTACACTTAAAATATAAATTACATATTTATTTACACCTGACATTTATAAATTACAGAATTGTTTAATTACATTTTACAATGAAACTGAAAAATTGTAAATTTCCACATATAGATATAAAATTACATATGTAAACATTTTTTTGCAAAAACTAGTATGCATACATATAAGTAAATTTACAAGCTAAAGTAAAAATTTACATATTTTTTACAGTTGTAAATTGTAAATTTACATAACTGAGAATTTAGATTTTATAATTACAGTTGCAAATGTAAATTTGCAAGTAAAAATAAAAATTTACGTATTTTTTTACAGTTGTCAATTATAAATTTACAAGATCATTGTGAAGGTATTTATATTTTACAATTCACTGTTAAAAATTGTAAATTTCCAGATACAAATGTAAAATTACCTACATAAGTTTATTTTTTCTCAAAACACTTGCATGGGTACATAAATATTAATTTACAAGTGAAAATAGAAATGTACATATTTTTTTACATTTGTCAAATGTAAACTACAAGATCACTGTTACAAAAATGTAAATTTCCAAGTGCAAATGTAAAATTACCTATGTAAATGTATTTTTTTCTAAAAATACCGAAATGAGTATGTTTATTTATAAATGAAAATAAAAATTTACTCATTCATAGTTGTCTGTTGTAAATTTGCAAGATAATTGAGAATTTACATTTTGTAATTCAGTGACAACATTAATAATTTCCATGTGCAAATGTAAAATTATCTGCACGAATTTGTTTTCTCTTTTTTCAAAAATACCATGTGTCCACAAATGTAAATTTACAAGATAATTGAGGATTTATAGTTTTCAATTCACTGTCAAAATTTAAAAATTTCCCGGTATAATCCTCCAATGTCAGTTGAACGTGTATAAAAACGCCTAACAATAAAATTTAATGAGTTTCATAGGCGTCCCTAAAAAAATTTTCTGCTACAGTTAAAAAATTATAATAATTTGTCTATAATGTGTAGAAAATTTGTATTATATGTTCATTTGGTTATGACATATCAAAAACCATTTACATTTTCATTAAAATATATTACTGCTCGGCAAGAACCAACGGGAAGGTATGAACATATCCTTGCCAGGAAAGGATGAGGAAAGGTTGTTAGGTTAGAAAAGTTATTAAATAAAAATAATCAACAATGAAATAATTCCACATTGCTGCACTGCACTGCTAGGCAATTTGTCAACAACTGAAATTTATGGCCGGTCACCCAGTGCGGTTGTGTTTGTTCGACGTTTGCCCGCGCGTGCTTTCTTCAACTGGACGTCTACATTTCGACCACCTCCCCGTTTAGTTAGACCAGACCTGAATATAGGTATGGTTAAATAAATATGGGAACGAGTTTTTCAAATATTTCAATGCCGAGTTGCTGCGTAGCGATGGAATCTGGTACATACTGCTTAGCTCTTTGGTCTTCAATTGAGATTGGAAAGACTATAGAAGATGAAAGAAAATTGATGATTTTTTTTCTCGCAAATGTAGCTAATTACCAATAATAATTGTAGCAAACCTGAAAAATACCTCCACTCGACTGAAAAAAGAGTTGTCGTAAATTATCAATGTAACTCTGTTAATATAAAATTTAAAAAAAGTGTCGTAGTAACTTGCTCCATTGTTTTTATGAGTAAAATCACCAACATTTTTTTGTTCATGGTTTGCAACACCCTGTATAAAACAGTATTTAAATTTGCCTTACTTTTCGACAATGTATCAAGGTAGCTTTTCTCTTAAAATAGTTGTTAGAACTGAGATGTACTAGGGAACAGTAGTGGTATTAGCTGTAAGTCAACGGTAACGGTGGTGGTATCTCTTACAACAGTATTTCCTTGTTTTTCAGGGATATGACCTATATTCCGACATATACTTCCCCCAAATCTACCTCCAACCCAGATCCACCAGCTCCCTACCTTACAGGCAACGCCAGTCCAGAAGCCGCCACAGGAAAACCGCCCTCTCCATGTACAGTTCCCCACAATTCATCCACCGCACCACACCATACACATCTTGTTACGCCCCCTACGAATATTACCCCTACATGTCGCCCGTACCCAGTCAGAGTACCCTCTACCAAGAGAACTATCCAAATGCAAGTAGTTTGTGTGGCCGTGACGCCTTCGCTAGCGATACTAACAGAGATCTGCGCTTATCTAACACCGCTAGTTGTGATTTCACTTACAAGCTTAATAATTTTTTCGATGGCAATAATAACGATTTGAGCTCCGATTTGGCCAATATCCCACTCGGGGGGGTTGACGGTTGTAGTAAGAAAATCGCCGAACCTATTTACTACGATTGCGATAGTTTTGAAATTGTGGGTGCCGATACGGGTAAGAGTTGGGCGAGATCGGATTTGAGGGTTATGGCCATTCGGGAGGAAATTTATGGGCCGGTTTAATGTCCGCTAAGTTAAAATTTTGTTAATGCGTAGTTATAATCTTAGTTAAAATGTGTTTATGATAATAGCGAAGTTGATATACAGGACAGGGTGAGCCAGGTTCGACACTTTAGTGGTTTCTTGTATCTACCAAGTATAAGATATGTCAGATGTCCCAGGCTTGATTTTTTTAGGAGTTTATTGCATTTCCTCAGTAGATCAACAAAAGTAGGTCAGATCTCCCAGGCTTTATTTTATAGAAGAGTTCTTGTACCTCTTGAGTAGATACATAAGTAATTAAATGTCCCAGGCTTGATTTTTTAGGAGTTTCTTGCTTTTCCTGAGTAGATAAACAAGAAGTAGGTTAGACATCCCAGGCTTTATTTTATAGGAGAGTTCTCGTACCTCTTGAGTAGATATGCAAGAAGTAGTGTGGATGTCCCGGCTTGATTTTTTAGGAGTTTCTTGCATTTCCTCAGTAGATAAACAAAAGTAGGTCAGATGTCCCAGGGTTCCTGTTATAGGAGAGTTTTTGTACCTCTTGAATAGATACACAAGTAGTTAGATGTCCCAGGCTTGATTTTTTAGGGGTTTCTTGCATTTCCTCAGTAGATAAACAAAAGTATGTCAGATGTCCCAGAGTTTATGTTATAGGAGAGTTCTTGTACCTTTTGAGTAGATATGTAAGAAGTAGTTCGGATGTCCCAGGCCTGATTTTTAGGAGTTTCTTGCATTCCTCAGTAGATAAACAAAAGTAGGTCAGATGTCCCAGGCTTTATTTTATAGGACAGTTCTTGTACCTCTTGAATAGATACATAATTAATTATATGTCCCAGGCTTGATTTTTTAGGAGTTTCTTGCATATCCTGAGTAGGTAAACAAGAAGTAGGTCAGATGTCCCAGGCTTTATTTTATAGGAGAGTTCTTGTACCTCTGGAGTAGATACATAAGTTCAGATGTCCCAAGTTTGATTTTTAGGAGTTTCTTGCGTTTCCTAAGTAGATAAACAAAAGTAGGTCAGATGTCCCAGGCTTTATTTTATAGGATAGTTCTTGTACTTCTTGAGTATATACATAAAAAGTAGTTCAGATGTCCCAGGCTTAGTTTTTTAGGAGTTTCTTGCATTTTGTGAGTAGACAAACAAGAAGTAGGTCAGATGTTGCAGGCTTTATTTTACAGATTTCTTGTACCTCTCGAGTAGATACATAAGAAGTAGTTCAGATGTTCCAGACTTGATTTTTGGGAAATATTGAACAGTGCATTTCAATATTTTGTTTCACTAGAGAAATACATATTTTTATAATGTAAAATAACGTTAATTACAAAATATGTCACACCTTAATTGTCGATACTATTCAATTTCTACTGGCACAAAGTATTGCTTTGTACCTACTGGTAGATAGCGATCTATTAATTTGTAGGCCGCTCTCTGTCAGTTTTTATAAGGTGTATGTTTTAAATTTGGGTGAGATAAGTTTTACATTTATCATCAGTGGAAAATGTGTTTCTATCAAAATTTCAATAAAATATGTTTTTAAATTTATTTTGGATCATTTGGTGAATTTTTAAAAAATTTTCATTTCCATTCAGTTTTAAATTTTTTTGCATAAATTGGACAGGAAATTTTCCATAGATTTTAAAAGTTGACAAATTATGGGGTGTCTCTTTTAAAAAAATGTACAAGTCTTGGTTAATAGGAAAAAGGAGTTACAGGAAATCGTTGCAGTTTTTTTGAAAATCGAAATATCTCCTCTACATCTATCTCCTCGAAACACACGAGAAACGCGCTAAAAGTGTAAAAATTGGCACATCCTGTACTTCAAATTTTTTATTATTAGCATTCGTTATGAATTACAAAATACAGAAATAGACTACTCTATATTACATAATAATTACATTTTCAAATTCATTTTTTTTACGTAAATGAAGTGACTAGATATATAGAGCGTTGTTACATTAATTTTGTTTTTACTGGTTTTAAAATTATTAAGTTTTATGTTGAAATACTAAATCGTTATGTTTTTTTTCCCTTCCTTTTAGCACCATATTATGCATGCGTAAGTGAATTTAACAAAATTGTTTAATTATCATATTTTAACATTTCTTTGTGCTTTTTTGTTATGTCGTGTTTTCTGTTATTGAATGCCTCAATTTTCTCGATGTTAACGAAAAAAAAAATAAAGGTAATGCAAGGCCTCCCAATATTTAATGCACATGAAACTACTACAAATTCTTGATTAAATTTCCATTTTTTCTCGTAAATTTGTTGTATTTTCAAAAGTTTTTGCGAAATAAATTTTATTTGTTATAGCTGGTACATTTTTTATACAAAGCTGACGGGCAGGAACAGATTTACTTAAAACCATCTTTATAACAGTTCCATCGCCACGAAACAATTGGGATATCTTGTGAAATAAACGTTAAGTCTCTTCAAGAAAATTGGTAGCCATTCACCTTTTTGTAAATAGTTTGTCTCCTCTTCGCTAGTTTTCACTCGAATAACAGATAAACTGATAATAATGCTAGTTGTGTCTCGTCTCATGCCTCGTCCTGTAAATAAAATGTGCATTACAGCCCGAGGAATCGCTATCAGACGATTTCCTATTCCCAATGTCATCTCTTCGGCTTTCGTATGCTAGTTCTCCAGAGAGCGACCTAGAGCACAGCCCCGGGCCGCCTACTTCTCCGGGACTGTCCGGAAACGGCACGACGGCTGGAAGGCTGACCAAGGCAAGTTCGGATCCCAGCGTGGTTATGCCCGATTGTAGCACAACGGATGTTCTACCGCCTTATCAGGTAAGAGCTATCCTGAAAACTGCTTTTTTTTATTTTAGTGGTATTTTTTGTGATTTATTTTTTTTGCGATATACGTATAGTTTAAATTTTGAATTCAGTGCCAAACTAAATAAAATTTACATAAATATACAGGGTGTCTGTTAAAGAATGGGCAAACTCTACCGCTAGATTCTATGACGAAAATTAATGGAGAAAAGTCATATACAATGCTGCTCATAAATGCTTAATTTTCAAGATTCAGGGTGTTGAAGTTGAAAAAATTAAATTTTCTTAAATATTTTTCAACTACTTCAAGTTAATTTCATGAAATTTCGTATCTGGTGGTTATTTGGGTTGAGAAATTTGAATTTATCGACGATTTCGTTGTATCTTCTAGAGGGCGCCACAAGTGACCATTAGGATGCATTTAAATTGCCAAAACTTTTTTGTGTCACCTTGTTCGAATTTCTCTTCTCACGAACACCCCAAATATGAAATTTCACAAAATTAGCTCAAGTAGGTGAAATATATTAAAAAAAATGTTATTTTTTGTCAACTTCAACACCCTGTATTGTTGAAAACTGAGCGTTTATGAGCAACATTGTATATGACTTTTCCTCATTAATTTTTGTCTTAGAATCTAGTGGTAAAGTGGCCCATTCTTTAACGGAGACCCTGTAAAAGTGCACATCATATATGAAGATTTTTGTATCAGTTTTTAAATAGTGAGAATTGATGAGCGGTCACATATTTTTTTATTTGTCGTCAAATTCGACATTGTTTTAAAATAATTCGGATAATGCATAATTTCTCAAAATTTGTATTCAATTGAAAGGGAAAAATGTCTTTATTTTTCAATTTTAATGACAATAATAATGAAAATAATAAAACAATAGTTAACTGGTTAGGTAATGTAAGATGGTAAAAACAAATAGTAGTATTTGTAAAAAAAATTGTAAAAATAAATAATTCCGTATAAGTTTGCTTATATTCCGTTGAGAGAAAATTCTATAAGAGTGCAGAGATTTGTGTTTTTGAAATTTTTGAGAAATAACTAATTTCAGCATTTAAGAAAAAGTCAAATTTGGCAGATATAGAAAAAAACATTTTTTAAACAAAAACGCTTAGTACAATTAATCTTGTCTTTCAAAATGAATGCATCAAAAATGTACATTGCGATGGTAGCACTGTATATGTACCACGTCCTTCCTTTTAGCCCAATTACGATTCACGGTACGGCTTCGGCAACAACCAACAGCAACAACAGCCGCCACCAGAACTCCAGACACCCCCCACGGACTCACCGTTAACGAAAGACCCCTCCTACACCCTTTCCAACCCGGACATCCCGTCGTCCCTCGAAGCACAAAACCCATATACGAAAAACGCTAATTACAACGACAAGAACCCTATTTACTCCTCCGAAACCTACCAAAAACCGGAATATCCCAAGATGACGGACGCCAGAAACGAATTCGGATCGAGAAACGATTTCAATTCTCCGGAACGGAGGACGGATTTCAGCGGGGAGAGAAACATGCAGCATAAACGGCAAGCTAGTACCTTACATGGGGTGTACGGTCATAGTAAAGGGCATAACATGGAGCAGAGTCCGTCGAAAGACGCTGTGTACGGACAGGTGCCCGATCTACCGCCTCGGGTCGACAGAGCCATCAAGCCCATGGGGTTGCTGATGACGCCCAGCAAAATACCGAACGGGTGAGACAAGAATTAACTTATCGAGAATAGTACAAATTTTAAAATTTCGTCGTTCTTTTAACAGGCGTTCTGCCCACGAGAGGCTTTTTGGTACGAAAGCAAATCCGCAAGTTGAAGGCGCTGACACAAATCCACCGGATAATAACAACTTTAATAATAACAACAAGGCAGGTTCGCTTGAGCGAAGCCAAAATTCCAAATCGGTAAGTCTTAAATTCTTCTAATAACAAACACGGTCAATAATTTTGGAAATTGTAATATTCCGTTCATTTCACATTGTGTTCCGTTTGCTACAAATGCCTATTTCTATCTTTGCGTTGACTTGAAACCCCTCTATCTGTCAATTTCTAGCCAAGGTGTGTTAATGCTCATCATAAGCGTAAAAGTAGGAAAATTACTTTCACGTTTTAGTTGCACGAAGTGTTGTTAAAAATGAAATTGTGTACGGGTGTTAGTGGCGAATTTTATAATAAAGGTAAATGACCTAATATAACAGATCAAGAACATTGTATAATAAACAATGCGTGTAAGGGGATTTGAGCGTGAAACGCGGGTATGTCGGTGAGTGATGTTATGGAAATGTGTAGTTCTTTAATAAAAGTGTCAGTCAAAAATATATATTGTGTGTTAAAAAATGGTGGAAGTGTCAAAAAACAAAACACGTTTCAGGAAAAAAATTGAAATAAACAATCACATTAAATATGCAGATAGAATGCAGACTCGTGTATTTTATTTTAAAAATGAACGTCCAACATTAAAGAAAATTGGAAAATTGTTAAGATTTGTCTAAATAGTCCCGAAAAGATTTACTGTGTACCTACTATGCATGAAATGAATTTTCATTACTTAAAACGAAATGGAAAAAATTTGCTAATAGAAATAGAAAAGAAAATTACTATCTTGACGAAACATGGACATACAGTTTCCAAGGTTTGGCAAAATATAAATATCAACAGCAGACGAGAAACAGTTTTAGAAGGTTTCCTATGGGATGAAAGTCGCCCTTTGAGACAGGAAAGCGACTTATAATTACACATATCTGAAGTGAATGGTGATTTGTGGAAGATAATGGTTTATATACTTTTGGATTTTGACTAACAGGAGACTGCCACGATGATATACAGGGTGTATCTAAATAACACCGAAAAAATTCAAGGGGCGATTCTCCGATGAAAATTAATAGGGGTCTTTGGTATAAAATTTTTTGAAAAAACCCTCCCCTGAAAAGTTACGCCCCTCCTAAAATTACAAAAAAAAAATTGTTTTTCTTTTTTATCTTCCACTACATCAAGC
>NW_019416454.1:1662176-1702755 GCF_000390285.2 Anoplophora glabripennis
GGAATCCGTAGAAACAAATGTCAATGTCATTTATTGTCATATTAAATAACATTTTATTAAAAAACACTCAACCAAATAGTTGACCTATGATTCTACTAGGCTAAGAAGTTTGGAACTTAGACTAAAAGTGAACAAATGATGAATAATGTTATAACAGTAACAAAAAATAAAAATCTGTCGGATATTGACAATACAATCTACAAAAAATGTTGAAAATGATTGCCTTCAGCTTCAATACAAGCATCTACTCTTGTTCTCATAGAATTGCGTATGCGTTCAAATATTCCTGGTGAATTTTTTATCGTTTCACACCCTGCTACAATGCGGTTTCGCAAATCATTGATATCTTCAACTGGCCTTGAGTAGATCAAAGATTTCAGATATCCCCATATGCAAAAATCCAAAGGATTAAGGTCAGGGGAGCGGGCTGGCCAATTTACATATCCTCCTCGACCTATCCATCGATTGGCATACACCTCATCCAAGTGACGTCTTGCACGTATACTAAAGTGGGCTGGTGCACCGTCGTGCATAAACCATAAACGTTGCCTAATTTGAATGGGAACTTCTTCAAGAATAATAGGTAATTCTTCGAGAAGATGACAATATGAGTCACCATCTAATCGTCGTGGAAGAAAATAGGGACCAATTAAATGATCGTCGATAATTCAGAGCCACACATTTAATGAAAATTGATACTGATGATTTCCTTCAAAAAAGTCATGAGGATTTTCCTCAGCCCAAATATGGTTGTTACGAAAATTTCTAATACAGTCTCTTGAGAAATTCGCCTTGAATTTTTTCGGTGTTATTTAGATACACCCTGTAGACAGTGGAGTATTTGAAAAATGGTTTGCATCCATTTTGCCTGACATCGGTGATTGTCATAGATTACCATAATCGACGATAGAAAAACTGACGATATCTATATGGAGAAAAGGAGAATCATGGAATGATTGAATGAAATGAGAGGAAAAGAAAAAGGAAAATACTTGAAATATGTGGCGGAAGAAATGGCTAGAGGCTAGAGCTCACGCATATTTCTTTGATTGCTGCCATACAACTGTAAGCTGAACTCTATTGGCAAATCCAAATATCCAAATACAAAAATTTATATGGCACGAAATAACACAACTTTTAAATGAGGTGTTAAAGTACTTCTACGGGTAACAATGAATTTGTTAACAACTGTAAAGGCAAGGAACGAGACAAGGAATATCGAATATGGGTTCTCGATATAAGAGTTAAAGTTATAATAAAACCACAGCCTTTAGGCGACACAAGTGATAGTGTTATAGTGACAGTGATAGTGATAACGACAGCGATAATTTGTGATTTTACTAATATTAATAATTTCTAATTTCTTATTGGTGGTATTTTTAGTGGTTTTACTGATTTTATGTTGCCTTATTGTTACAACACTACGAATATAAACTTTTTGTTAAGGCCACTTGACCATTAAATAAAGTCTAATAAATAAAGTAGGCAATACGCAAGTCAAATTTTAGATGAATTCTATTTCATTGACTGCTGCAATCGAGATGAGTGATGTCAAACATCTTAAATTTCTAACCTAATCATTAAATTTAATTTTTAAAGTACTGCCAGATAGATAAAAAAAAGTGATTTACGTTAGCTATTCTCTTGTCTCATTGCATACTAAGTAGGCAGTACCAACAAACACCGATAGTAGTGGTTAATCGCTTAGCAAATTAACAATGCATTTGATTTAATCCCAATAAAGCGCCAAAGCTAATATTTTATAGAATACTTCCACAAATTATGTCAACCAACACAATAATTTGAAATTAAATATTTCAATATTTCTTTTTTTTTCAAAAAAGGATCGTTAATCAAAAAACGACAATATACAAGTTAAATATTTTAAACAACTCTTTTGGAAAACGACGGGAATGATCCTATTATCGACAAATTTCTCTTTAAAGGATTCGCTCTCGAGCTACGACTCCTTCAACAAGCAGTCCAACACCCGGATAGGTCCGAACGCTCACGACGATCTAAAAACCACTCTCTCCAAAATCGACCCGGCAGTGACCAACCTGCAGAACAGCCCTTCCAAGTACGGTTCGGGCCCTAGATGGGAGCAGAACGTTCACCGACACGGGTCGAAGTTGGATCTCAAGTACGGTCTGCCTCCCACCGATCAGCACAGCATGGACAACAGTCCCAGGAATTCCAGGGAAATGGACAAAGAGAGCAGCCCTATGGACGCCGTGTGCCCTAGAGGGTCTGTGGAGAGGGATATGTACAGGTCAGTATAAAAAACGAGCCATTTGTGTGAAATGTACCATGTCCCTGGATAACTAGATGCAAAGAAATGATGTTTAGATAAAAATCAGACAAAAAAAATACTTTCAAAATAATGTACAAGGTGATTTATGAGAGCGTACTACAAAAGTTTGTTATTTTTAATGAAACATCATATACTGGGTGGGGCATATATCTTGAGACAAAATAATATCTCGGTTGGACTCGATTATTTCGAAAAAAGTTTCAGACAAAAATTGTAGGGTTTCGATTGAAAAACGAAAAAAAAATACTTTTTCGATTTAACCCATATTTTGGTCATAAAAAGGCCATTAAAAACAAAAAAAAAATCAAGAATCTTGAGACAACGGAGTACCTTGTTGGGATCACTTTTTTTTTAAAATGTTTCATACAAAAATTGTAGGGGGGAAAGGTGACAATAGGTGACAATAATATGACATATTTCTAACTAAATATTGGTTCTTAGGTATTCAAGATCACCAGCGAAACAGCACGTTCCGGGAAAACCCCATATGGAGACTAAGACTGACTATGGGAAATACAGGTAATATACATTTTTTTATCCGCTATTTTTTATAATATGAAAACAATTCAGAACATTCTTCAAGTCCGGCTTACAAACATGTCACGTTCTTATATTCCAGTCGCAACAATAATTCTTCCCACCACCCGAGCCAGCCTCCCCCGGAATATACGAGGAACTCCCACCAGGATCTCAGGGAATCATCATTGAGCATACACCAGCAGTCGCCGTTGCGTAGCCCTCCGATGCACCACCAAAACGGGTACGACAGCGGTCCTCCCAATCACCTGGGCCCCCCGAACGGCAACACCTACAAGCCCGTACCACCGCCAAAGCCCAAGAATTACAAACCTCCCTATAAGCAAGGCTACGCCGGGGACGGCATGGTGCAACCTCCGCCCGTCTATCAGCACGGGAAGAGTCACAGCAATCCTGTGGTAAGTTTAGAAGTACAGTAAAACCTCTAATTACAATTTTGCTTTTACGAAATTTTACGATGGGGATTTCTTAATATTCACCACCTTTTAATTACCGACCCTTTAAAAAAGAAAGATTCGATTACTTTATTTTTCAGTAAAACACGGAAATATATGAAATTTCCTGTTAATGGTAGACATGCGAGAGGGCACGTGTTTCCGTGCGTGTGTGACAAATTTTCGCGTGAGACGAAACCGGACACGGGAAATCATGCAAGCATGGAAAAATCTATTTCCGTACGTGTAATGAATGATATTTTTTTATTATTCTTCTTTGAAAATGAAAACATAAAAACAAAATACAACATAAAATAAGACATACGAAAGAAACTTGAAACATTTTTAATTTCATATTTTCAACATAAGAATAAAAAAACATGTAAAGAAGTGTAATAAAAAATGTGTTTCATTATTTACCCCCACCTCAAAGTAATGGACACCCCTATAAACCGGACTTTTTTTGGAATCCTTTGCTATTAGAAAGTTACACTGTATACACTTTTTTGTGTTTCATAAAACTTTTTCATTTGTAGGACCAGCGCAATCAGAACATGAACCTGTCCCCCCACCACAATTACTACTACAACAGCCCGCCGAATCATAACTCGTACCACACGGAAACGGCCATGCGCTACCCGGGCCACTACGACATGGCACCCCCCTACCAAGAATCGCCCAGGAGGCACCCGAGCATATCGTACGCCAGCAGAAGCGAGATCACACCCATCGCTCACCAGCACGAGAATCCGTACGGCATGGAACATCATCCGGGTGAAATTTTGGACGCTAGGCCACCCGTCGTCGATCTTCAGGGGTCTAGGGAGCAGAGGGGATCGGCGTTCGAGCTGTACCGCAAGCCCGTCGGGCATAACATGAGGTATGTAGTTCCGCTTTTTTGTTGTCCGTTTCGTTATTTTGTATATAATTTAGAGTTTCGGTATCATTTTTGTGAATGTTTTTCTGCTAGGAAGAAACGCAAATTACAATTTGAATTTTTTCGATTAAAAAAAAAATTGCACCTAAAAAGTTTTGAAAAATGTTTTAAGTAATCAGAGAAAGCTTTGAAAATTAAAAACGATTACATTTTTCTGAGACTATGTGTTCAACATATTTTTTTCACAAAGTTAAATGGAGAATGAAATTTGTCGGTATTTTTTTATTTTTCTTGTATCTTCTCAGTTGGATTTGTAAAGTGACGTTTTTATGAAAAACATGTATTTTGAATTTGTTCAATTTAAATCTCATAGCGGGTAGGTCAAATAATGAGTAGTTCAAAGTGTTAAAAATATTATTTCTTTCTTCTTCTTCCTTTCCTTTGGCCAATCTAATTGAGGTTATATTCACTTAAAAAACACAAGTGTTGTCTTTATCTCATTTTAAAATAAATAATAATGAAAATACAAAGAAAAATGTGAAGAAAAGAAAATAAAGCATGTTCGTCGTAATTTGAGGGCGAATTAACTGTATATATCCTGTTGTAAATAACATTTCACAAAAATGCATACTCCGTCCAGCTAGAACTTAGTTTTATAGCATTGTTTTGCGAGTATGTACACTGGTTGCATTTTCCCATTTATTTGTATATATTCTTTGCTCTGCGTTTTGTATTGTATGTAACGATTTGTTTCTGCTTAGGATACACTACTCGTATATGTTGGACTTTTAAATGTAACGTATTGGTATGTTTCAAACTGTTTGCCGTTGTTTGTTTGTTGTTGTATATTTACTTGGATTGTACATTTAAAAATCTGCTATGAATTGTTTTATATTAACCGATTGACTTTTTTAATAACTAGAATCGATTCGAATACGATTTGTGTATATGGGATGATTTCGTAAGTGCTGCGGAAACATTCTTATGGAGATTCCTTTGCAAAATAAACATGGTGTCTGAAAATGCTGACTTATATTGATGACATATTAGCTAAAAATTCACCGAATTCAGATATAAATGTAAATTGTGTCGATCAGTCGTGGAGATGCAGGTGGGTCATTATTAGTAAGGACGCCAGAAAATTAATGTCTTTATCTTACAGAGGTATTTCTGAGAAAAAGGTCTGTTCCATTTTATTCCAAAAGCGGGAGTTTCCAAGTTGTTATTTTTCTTACTTTATCGTTACCAACCACTTCAGTAAATCTAAATTAACTTTAGAACTATTCATTTTGCAAAAAAGTTCTTAAAATTGTTATTTCGATTTATTGAAGTACGAGGCATATCCACAAATTCCACAAAGGTGCTCAATTTTTTAAAAATCAAAGTGGCAGTATATGAAAAATTTACATATTTAGAAAGGTACATCACACTATTTTCCGATGTAGTTGCCTTCAACTTCAATGCACTTTGTGAACCGAGGGAAGAACTTTCTGATACTTTCGTCGAAAAACCATTCTGTTGGCTTTCTTTTGATCCGTGAGCTGTTTTAGTACCCGCTTTGCACACAATTTTCAATAACTAAGTGTTTCAGTAATAATTTCATGCTGAAGAGATCTGGAGATTTATAGAAACAGTGCGTTCATCTCGTCCAAAGTCAATTGATGGTCGCCACAAAGCAATTCTTCAATCTCATAAGTCACTATTGGGAGACCTCCACTCCTTTGTTCATCATGAACATTCGTTCTGCCAGCTTTAAACTCACGACACCACTTGTGTACACATTAGTACTATTCATCACACCATCCCCATAAATAGTTTTGATTTCATTATAAATCTAAAAAGGTGCCTTTCCCTTTGCAAGAAGAAACCGGATTACGTTCTTCACCTCGCAGCTGGCGGGATTCGGAATGGCGGTACTCATTCAACACGCTACTACAACAGCAGTTCTCAACTGACTGAGACAAATCGGTGTGCGTTCTGCTCCCAACACCTTCCCCTCGAATGCAGTGTTACCAACTTTATTGAAATCAAAAACCACAAAGTATCAGAGTCTCAGTACTTTCACTTTGTGGATATGCCTCATGTATGTACTTGGTAACAGTAATGTAAAAAAAATAATTTTTGCATATGGAACAAATCTTTTTTTAGAAAAAACACTGGAACTTACAAATTTTCAAAATACCTTCAATTTGGTAAATTACCAGCTCTGTACATTAAACTTCAGAGACATTTTAGAAAATATTTTTTTTTTTCAATTTGTTTCAAATTCTCAGATTGCAACACCTTTTATTTTCAAAATGAAGCTATTCCAGACACATGTTTAAAGAAACCCTTTCCGCAAGGAATCTCCGCATACATTTTTTGTAATATTAACGAATCACCCTGTATATTGCATATTATGCATGCTTTTTGTTATTTAGTGTGATGTAAATATTTTATTTGTGGTGCCTCCAACTCTTAATCTTAATATTTTCACTTGTTACAACAATGCATATTGAATATTTCAAAATATTATGTCCAATAAGTATGTCTGTCATGGGGATATCGAAAACAATAGTAACGGTCAAAGTAACATTTCCTTGAGAGAATACAGAAAAAGTGTCCCACGAGGAAGAATTCTAGTGGGCGAAATATAACTTACAGGGTACCTAAGTCTTCACCACCTTCATCTTAAATGTCATTACTAGTCAATATCTACTAGTCCAAAATAGTGCTTTGTACCTACTGACAGAGAATTTATGATTATAACCAAGTTCTTTCGCTTGTTATCTTTAGATTATAGTTTGTGATCAGAGCAGCCTTTTCGATGATTTTAAAAACTTATCATGATTTTAAAATTCGACCAATCAGCTGCTCTGATTTCAGGGTATAACATGAAAATTATGTGCGAAAGAGTTCGCCTGTTGTGGGAAACAACTACTATGCCAGTCACATGCCCCGTTCAGCATTGAATTACACACCCAATGTCTAGTAAAATATTTGTCAGCAAAATCATCATGGCAATCATCGCATTAGTCATGCCTTCATAGTCTTACAAATTTTGAAGGCCGCTATTTGTGGGAAACAATACTTTGTCAGTAGCAGTGGCATTTAATAGAGATTATATCTAAAAAAAACAGGGTTAAAAGGAACTATGACATTCAAGTTATATTTTATTGCATGAATCGTTCAAAGGATAATGAAAAAACCGCGGGGTGTTATTAAATTAGAGGGAGGAAATTGGAGAATGGTGAAAATGCACCCCTTTCAGTTTTTTAATTGTAGCTCGAAAACGAAGCAAAATTTCGCTATAGTTCATAAAATGTTGTAGAGAATTCAATTTCCCATCGAAATGGCTTATTTAAAAAATTTAAAAGGAAAATATTATGCAAAAAATCGTTAATAAACAATTTGAAAACAAAGCAAAAATTCGATTTTTTTTATTTTTTTTCTTTGCCTCTAGTTTTTTTTTTGAGTAAAGAGGTATCGACATTGCTTCATAGAAAAAAAAGTAGATAAAGTTTCCTTCAAAATAAGAGGTTGTAAAGTATTTTTGGATGAATATTGACTGATATATGGCCGCTCAAACTTACAATTAACCAATTTTTCAATTTTCGTCGCGTTTACCCTTATACACTTTAATTCACATTTTTTTTTGCAAAAAAGGAAGGAAATAAGACGTTCAAGTATTTTCATCACATGACTTGTTCGAAGGGCCATTAAAAATGAAAAAGCTGTGGGATGCTATTAAATTAGAGGGTTGAAATTGAAAATAGGGGTGAAAATGGACTTCAGTTTTTTAAATATAGCACCAAAACGAAGCAAAATTTCGGTATAGTTCATAGGAAAAATTTTGAAGAGAATTGAATTTCCCATCGAAATGGCTTATTAAAAAAAATTAATAGGAAAATTTTATNCGCAAGGAATCTCCGCATACATTTTTTGTAATATTAACAAATCACCCTGTATATTGCATATTATGCATGCTTTTTGTTATTTAGTGTTATGTAAATATTTTATTTGTGGTGCCTCCAACTCTTAATCTTAATATTTTCACTTGTTACAACAATGCATATTGAATATTTCAAAATATTGTGTCCAATAAGTATGTCTGTCATGGGGATATCGAAAACAATAGTAACGGTCAAAGTAACATTTCCTTGAGAGAATAAGTGTCCCACGAGGAAGAATTCTAGTGGACGAAATATAACTTACAGAGTACATATGCCTGTACATCTTAAATGTCATTGCTACTCAATATCTACAAGTCCAAAATATTGCTTTGTACCTACCGGCAGAAAATTTATGTTTATAAGCAAGTTCTTTCACTTGTTATCTTTAGATTATAATTTGAGATCAGAGCAGCCGTTTCGATGATTTTAAAATTCGACCAATCAGCTGCTCTGATTTCAAGGTATAACATGAAAATTATGTGCGAAAGAGTTTGCCTATTGTGGGAAACAACTACTATGCCAGTCACATGCCTTCAGCATTGAATTACACACCCAATGTCTAGTAAAATATTTGTCAGCAAAATCATGATGACAATCATCGCATTAGTCATGCTTTCATAGTCTTACAAATTTGTAGGCCGCTATTTGTAGGAAACAATACTTTGTGTAATAGGGACTATATCCAAAAAAAAACAGGATTAAAAGGAACTGTGACGTTCAAGCAATTTTATTGCATGAATCGTTCAAAGGGTAATGAAAAAACCGCGGAGTGCTATTAAATTAGAGGATGGAAAATGGAGAATGGTAAAAATGCACCCCTTTCTGTTTTTTAATTGTAGCTTGAAAACGAGGCAAAATTTTGCTGTAGTTCATAGGAAAAATGTTGTAGAGAATTGAATTTCCCATCGAAATGGCTTATTTAAAAAATTTAAAAGCAAAATTTTATGCAAGAAATAGCTAATAAATAATTTGAAAAAAAAAGCAAAATTATACGTTTTAATTCTCATTTTTTGCAACAAATTAAGGAAATAAGACGTTCAAGGATTTTCATCACATGACTTGTTCGAAGGGTCATTAAAAATAAATAAACTGCGGGGTGCTATTAAATTAGAGGGTTGAAATTGAAGATAGGGGTGCAAATGCACTTTTACAGTTTTTTAAATATAGCACGAAAACGAAGCAAAATTCTGATATAGTTCATAGGAAAAATTTTGTAGAGAATTGAATTTCTCATCGAAATGGCTTATTTAAAAAATTTAAAAGAAAAATTTTATGCAAAAAATTGTTAATAAACAATTTAAAAAAAGATTTTTTTTTACTTTTTTGACTCTTATTTCCTTTTTAGTAGAAGTAGGCAATGAAAATTGCTGTACAAAAAAACTAGATGAGATTCCCTTCAAAATGATGCGTTTTCAAAAGTTTTTGGACTAATATTGAGTTATAACCGGTCAAACTTAAATATTTTTAAGATTTTCGTCGTTTTTAACATAATGATTATAATTCTTATTATTTTTACAACGAAGTGGTTCTTTACTTAATAAAAAATTATTTCAAAAGTTTTATTTGTTAATAATAATTCAAGATTTTTACAACTTGGAGTCAAAAAAGTAAAAAACAAAAAATCTTAAATTTTGCTTTTTTTTAAATCGTTTATTAACGATTTTTTGCATAAAATTTTCCTTTTAAATTTTTTAAATAAGCCATTTCGATGGGAAATTCAGTTCTTTAAATAATTTTTCCTATGAGTTGTAGCGAAATTTTGCTTTGTTTTCGAGCTACAATTAAAAAATTGAAAGGAGTGCATCTAATTTCCGCCCTCTAATTTAATAGCACTCCGAGGTTTTCTCATCTAAAATTACCGTTTGAATGATTCATGTAATAAAATATCTTGAACATCCTAGTTCCTTTTAAAATCCTATAATCAATAGTCTATAAGGAAGGAAACCAGGAGACTGATTTTCAGGCGTTCTTCATGAATTTTTTCGAATGGGACAAATTTATTAGAATTTGATCAAACTTTGATATTACTTTATCAATATTTTCAACTACATTTAGAAATTTTCTGAAGTCATTTATCTTGAAAATGGTGAAGTTATGGACTGTTAGTTGTCCACCGAAGGTCTTCGTCCAAGTTATTTGTTCACAGAAAATGTGGAGGTCGCAATTTGAATCTGAAAGCAAAATGGTTGTTTTCATTTGTTATTAACGTATTTTCTAAAAACACGAACCTCATTGCGGGTAGAAATCGAGAAAATTGAAATTTTGACAAGTGTGAAAAAAATGTATCGATTTTCACAATTTTTTTTTCCACTTATTATGAATAAAAGACCCTTAAAATTATAATATCATCCCAATTGATGGTTCATGTTCTGTGTAATTTCATAAAGAAACACACTTTTAATTTTCATAACGATCGGTTCATAACTTTCTAAGTGAATCAAAAAAGTGTCATTTCGAGAAAAATGCATTTGAAAATTTCGGAAAACTAAAAATTTGAGAAAGATCAATAATATAGGGTGTCTCATAATTAGCTGCCAACCCTGAACAGGCCGATTCTATGATAAAAACTAAGTAAAAAAGTTCATATGAACATGGGTCCGGAAATGCTTCCTAAGGGCACAGGGNTTGAGAAAATTGAAATTTTGACAAGTGTGAAAAAAATGTATCGATTTTCACAATATTTTTGTTTCACTTATTTTGAATAAAAGATCCTTAAAATTATAATATCATTCCAATTGATGGTTCATGTTCTGTATAATTTCATAAAGAAACACACTTTTAATTTTCATAACGATCGGTTCATAACTTTCTAAGCTAGAGTGAATCAAAAAAGTGTAATTTCGAGAAAAATGTGTTTGAAAATTTCGGAAAACTAAAAATTTGAGAAAGTTATCAATAACATAGAGTGCTTGCCAATTAATCAGCGATTCCTGAGCTTGCATTTGTTCTTTTGTGCTTCATAAGTGGCCAATATTGGAACAAATAGAAATTTTGTTTTGAAATTTTGGCAGCGTATTCTTGAATAGTTATGCTAACTGTTTAGGCAATAAAAAGAAACTGATTTTTTGATTCTTGTAATATGGTTTCTCCCCTTAAAGTATAATATACTTGCAGGTTGTATCTCACCCACACTCAAAATAGTTAAATTCCTTCTCAGTCGTATCTCCCATGGCATACTATTAAAAAAACCAGTCTGTGTTTGGTGATTCTGCTGATAAATGATCTAGCTACTTGCCAGAAATTGTGGGTTAATGGCGGACATATCATTAGTTAAAAACTATTCTTGTTTTTGCTCTGGCTCTGCTTATATCTTAACGTTGGACAAAAATACAGCAGAAAATCAAAAAATGCGATGAGGACGATCGCTCCCCTAAATGGTCCAAAAAAGAAATCAAGGATCAAACAGAATAAATTAATTAAGATTAACATTTTTTGCGTCTCAGTTTTCTCGACTACATAACTTTTTTTTTTTTAGTCAAATAAATCAATTGTACAAACGCCCCCCTCAAAATCCACCTCTTGATCCACCACAGTCTGCTTAAATTTCAATGGACCCTTGTGGTGAAACCATATTTAACATTGATTTTATAACCTACGCTATCAGATAAGTCAAAGTAAGGGCTGACGTTTGCCCACAAATTTTATCGTTTGTAGGCCGTCGGGATGCTGGGGCCATTACGATCGACACCTTCTGATCTAACGCAGATCTAAATTACGCATTTATTATTATTATTAATGACAAATAATACTTTTATTACCCTGTTAAGTAACAATTTGGCTCTTTTTAAGGCATGCTTTCTTAGATCCGACGGTGATTGCGCTGCCCCCTGGCAATAATTAGACAGACCCTCTTGTCCAACATTTATTTTTAATGAGGCAACTGGAATATAGTTAACGAGAAAAAATTCCTCATATTAATTATTAATAAGTTATAAAGGGCATTGCTTTTGCATGTAAGTTGTGATTTGTTTAATTTTACAACTATTTGGGAACACTTTACATAACCTAGTAAAATTTGTATTAGATTTAGATGCCCATCGCATGTAAGGGTTGTTTAGTGTGTAACTTTAATTTTCTTTGTACGCTAATTGTGTTAAAAATACTCAAATGTAAGGAATTAAAAGCACGTTGAAATAATGATTGTAGCGTTACGAGTTCTAATTCTGCTGCCACTAATGTATTTTGTAGTGCATAAACCTTCTAGCGTGCATGTCTCTTCCAGAGTAGTTCTAAACCACGTTTCCTATACTGCTCCCACCTTCAACCCCCCCCAAAAAGGCGAACGATGCAACGGGACTAAAATACGTTTTTATCATTCAGGGGCTTGATGGATCAGCCGGCTTTTTATGGATCTCAGCCTAACATAGCCCAAAAACTAAACACGTCGTCCGCTACTAACTCGCCAAAAATAACGCCCAAACTAACAAAAGCCCAGTCGTTTAAGCACCAGAAAAGTGAGGGCTTCATCACCCCCAAACTGTTCCGCAAGCTGTCCTTCACCAGGAAGAGCAGGGAGAGCACGCCCAAGATGAACAAAAAGTTGTCGTTGCAATCGGAACCCATCAACGAGAACCAGGTGGTGCAGGATTTTAATAGGAACGCTCAGGATTTCTCGAGACCCAGCAAGAGGGATATCACGTCGGCTATTGTTGATCACAAAGGGGCCGTTTTGGTTAACGAGTACTGGGGTGTGTCGTTGGAGGTACCCGAAGGCGCCATACCCAAGGGACAGGATAAACAGATCTATTTCGTTATTTCCGATCCGAGGTTGTGCGACAATGCCCCGCCGCTAGATCTCGATAACGGTAATTGTCTGAGGGATATCTGTGTTAGTTTAGGAGGGTTAAAATCTTAGGAGGGAAGCTTGAGTCGCATTAAAAAAGTATTCCTTTGATTTTACTTTGGCAGTTAAGGGGTTGTTGTATTGTTGTATACCAGTGTACATACTTAATTTTCATTAGTTTTCCGCTAATTATTTTATTGGATTTGCAGGTGAGACAATGCTGTCGCCTCTAGTTATGTGTGGACCGCAAGGTAAGTTTAACGTTTTTTTCCATATCTGAAGTGTCTGATTACTACTTGATACTAGTGATTGAGTCAGTTTGTAACAGTGTTGCCACCGTTGATTTTGCATTAAATTTAAAGGATTAAAAAACCATATGGTGCGTTTTGAAGGGAAAAAAAATGTCGCGTGACGAGACTCAAACCAGCGATCTCGTCACTGTCGGAACCGAACGCTAGCAACTAGGCCACGCTCCCAGTTGAAAAATTTGTCGCATCTAGTGGATTTAGGTGACAGGTTAAACTTCAAAATTGATGATCTCGGTAATTTATGAACGTTTCGTCGAACTTTGGAAAATTCTTATTCAAGGTCTAAACTATACATACCATAAATATCAAAAATTACAAAAATCCGATTACCTTGCCTTCTCCTTGTGAGATTTATTTTTGTAGCTAATACGAAATTATGGTAAAAAAGATATTTTATGTTATTCTCCTGACACATGATAAAAATTTGGGAAAATATACAGGGTGTCTACTAAACATTGGGAAATGTCGCAGCTGGAGATAGTGGCGGCCAAATTAAGTCGATTGAGACAAATATGCCTCATGCCTTCGATGTTTGAATTTTGTTTTGAAATTTCTCAATAATTTTGAAAATTGTCGTAGTATGAACAAAAAAATTGGCACTATTATGTTTTTTGACGTGACAAATAAGGATTTTTAACTAATTTTGGCGTCAGTTATGCCCTATTCCTTTGATAAATAAGAGAAATTTTTTTGCCTTTAGAATTACGGACATTATGTATTGAAAATGTAAAAAAAACGTCCTTCGTTTCATAAAAAAGTTACTCTTGTTCGTTTTCGATATCTCCCTTGGTTATTGAGATATTTGCATATACAAATTTCAATGCATTCTGTTTTTAAGCAACTTTTAGGATTAGTTTAAGGATTAAAGTTGCTTAAAAACGAAATTGAAAAAAAATTGAAATTTGTATATGCAAATATCTCAATAACCAAAGGAGATAACGAAAACAAACACGAGTAACTTTTTTTTGATACGAAGGACGCTTTGTTCATAATGTTAAGGAATATTCATCTCCAGACAGGGCGAACTGGAGGCACTCTGTATATCGGCGTTTTATAAACTAACGCCGGATAACCAAAACAAAAGGAGATAAAGCGTTTGGGCGACACCCGGTGAAGAGGCATAAGATAGGATTAGTCAGATATGAATGTTTGAAGCGGTCACATACAGTCTGTTCACTTCCTATAAATTTTTATTAATAAAAGTGTATAATCGAATTATTAACTAACATTTGTTTTAACATATCAGAAGCGGGATTCGTACTGTTCATATTTTCAATACACAATGTCCATAATTGTAAAGGTTAAAAAAAAATTCTCTTATTTATCAAAGGAATAGGGCATAACTGACACCCTATACAAGCAACGCCAAAATTAGTTCAAAAATTCTTATTTGTCTTGTCAATAAACATAATACTGTCAATTTTTTGTTTATACTCTGACAATCCTCAAAATTAATGAGAAATTTCAAAATAATTTTCAAACATTGAACGCAGCAACATTTGGATAGGGCATATTTGGCTCAATCGACTTATTTTGGCAACCAGTGTCTCCAGCTTCAAGATTTCCCAACTTGTGCGAAAGCAGACACCCTGTATAAAATATAGAAGTCCAAATATCGATTCTGATACTCGGGTTAAATAGAGGTACCAGTCAACTGCTGTGATACCACTGTTACCACTTTATAAAGCCACTATAATTGAAGGAAATGGAAGGAAACCATCATTGCTAGAATGGTTGATTTGTAACAAATGATTACTTGATTTTGTGTTTGCAAAACATTGTAAAAGTAGTTTATACACCTAAAATACCATTCAAATCAATATTTGAAAATTTACACTTAATATTTTACAGATATTTGCTAAAATAACTGTTGGCATTTATTAAACCATTATTTGCTAATCTCTGGAATGATAATGTTATGTTATTTTTAATATTCAACTAGATTTTATTTAATTAACAGCTCTTAATAGTTGTTAGCCTTATTTACGTTTGTCAGTTTAGTGGATCAAATCATGATGGAATTGCTCATAAAAGTACTTAAAGCAGTTAAAGTAAGATTGACGCTTGCCCAGAAATTTTGAAGTTTCTAGGCCGTCAGGATCCAGGAGGCACTGTTTTTTATATTTATTACTTTTATTTCCCATTATAACAGTTTGAGTAACAAATTGCTTCTTTTTGAGCCACCGTCTCTTATGTCTGTGGGCATCGATTGTGCTGCCACCTGGCGAATGAAAAAAATATGATCACAACACCCTATTTTGTGATGTAGTAGTTCAAAAGTTAAAAAATACCCCATTATGTATGTCCATTATGTATGTTATGTCCTAAGGACATAATAATCTTTTTTACGGAGTCTTCATAAACTATTACAAGTAGCTTGACCAGTAACTTTATTTCCTTCACGTTGGCAATAAAATTTCGGTAAAATTATATCAATAAGATCAAGTTGCATTAAATCACAATATTCTGTTTCACCGGCTGATGATTGGTGTAATTTTTCACGAGATTTGGTTCAACCAATCAGCGATCGCACTATTTCGAGAGTAGATGTAACAGATTGTCACTGTTCATTATAAACTAATCATTAATATTTGATGACGGTAAGATTTAAGGATTTTTAATTGACAGTACCAGCCGTGCAGTGTTGGTTGCCTAAAAGCCGTTTTACATTGGCAGTTTATCGATGAATTAATTCATGAAGTCGCTTCATCAAGAAATTAGAGGTGTAATGCACCAAATCTGCCGTCAAATATCTTCATGAATTTATTCATCAAGTTCTTGACGAATTTGAGCATGTTTTAATTTTCGTCAAGTTCAGAAGTACCAACCCAACAAATTTCCAGCCTCAGGTCAGTAATGAGGTTATGTTATTGGAATATGTAAATAATTGTGTGGCGTCGTACTATAGTCTGTTTAGAAATGAAAGAGAGTAATAAAAGCTCATTATGTATGCAAATCGTAAATAAATGTAGTACTGGTGCTTATATTCAATATTTTTATATTATGTTTTATCTGTATAGAAGAGGTGTACTTTTAACAAAACTTTGTGCGATCGGACTGTACTAAATTGTAGCAGGTAGCTAAAATTTAATCCCCGACAATCCGTCTTTGTCTATGCCGCTTCAATTTCTCGGTCCATTTCTCTTATAAGTAAACAATATAAAAACAGCATTTCAAAACATGAGGCTACTTTAAGCATCACAACCGGGTTACGAGGGTTTTTAGTAATTCAAATAAAATTATTCAATATTATTATCAAAATATTTATTTAAATTTAATGAATAGACTTTTATTCCACACAAAAATATATGTATTTTGAAAATTCAAAGTAAATGTAGTGTTGTATAAATGTACAATAAAGAAAATAAAAAAGTAGGTGTATTAAAATTCATCCTCTGGATATTCTGATGAATTATCTTCGTCTCCTAGATTGATAACGATAGGTTCCACAGTAACGTGAATTAAATTATCGAGTTACCACATTTTCTCCTCTTCTTTTTGTACATGATGTATACATCTTTGCCAGTTATCTGCAGTTACTCGTTCCAAGGAATTTTTTAACAAAATTTTTACGTCACTTAATTTAAACGTCGTATTATTTTGCGCTACATCTCCTTTTACCTGCACCCAGACTAATTCGATTGGGTTAAGTTCACAGTGATAAGGTGGTAACCGTAGTACCGTTATTTGGCGATTTGTTGCCATTTCATCGATAACATATTTTTTCATATCTATTAAGAGTATAGTTTTGTATTGTTTTTACTGATTTGTTACTTACAAAAACTAATATTTATATGTCAATACGGTACCACTGTTGTATCACTACAATTATGAGTGGAAAGGTGGTCTCGGCGGTCACGTATGCGGCTTGTAATCATTTATGAAGGCCCTGCTAATGTCTCGGGGTACAATATTAGTGTTGTAAATTATAAATCCCTTATTTACACAATTTTACAAAAAAATCTAATTAAATTGTATTTTTTAGGTACTGAATTTCTAAAGCCTGTGATTCTGAATATTCCCCACTACGCCAACACCCTCCCGAGTCTAGGTATAAGTTTGAAAGCGACGGATTCAGAGCAAGACATCCACACCGACTGGGATAACATCCTATTGCCGAGCAACCACGCCGCCAACAGCGTAGCGGTCAAGGTCGATCATTTTTAAATTTGTTACTTAATTTTTATTTTTGCTCAATTGTAGCTTTGTTAAAATTTGCGCCACTTTAGAAATTTTATGGACTGAATTTAGAAATTTTAGCGAGCTGTTTATATTCTAGTTTAATAATTAATGTAAATATCGGCGTTTAGATCTGTTTTTATTCAACGAACATGTACTTTGCAATATTTCTTGTGATCTGCTTTGAACTTTTAAGTACGTTACTTATAATTGTTAATAGTTTTTAGTCGTTAGGGTATTATGTTTTTATTTTTAAAACTATTGTAGGGTAACCCTTGTATTTTATTCTAAGTTTTTATGCTCATTTATAGATTATATATAAATTATAGAATATTTTTTAATATGTCCTTGTTTTCCTTTTCCCCTGCCTCTCGGTTTGAAATATATAGGGTGTTGCTGAAACATTTTGTCTTCATAGATCTGCCAATAGATGGCACAACGATCTATGCAAAATTAGAGTTACCGAATTGAGCACAACCTATCTACGAGTAATAGCCCGAACGTGGCGTCGGTTGACAAATCAGAATTGAATACAGTGAATATATGGTTGCATAGCTTATGACAGCGGATTCAAGATATAACCGGTAATAACTATATGCAACCAAACATACACTTGGCCCGAACATGGCGCTCTTTTAGTTCTTGTGTTGATCAACGATCTCGATAGTTATTTTCTCTGCAATTTCGAAGATTTGTATTGGAATAAAAAGTCGAGGAGGTTTTTATGGTAAAATTGCTCCCGATATTTTAAAATATAACTGCCATAATATTTTGTGGAACAAGATTGTTGAAGAGGGTATTTATATGAAAGTTGCTCGATATTTTCGAATTTCAGATTTGTATCAGGAAAGCAGAAGGTCAAGGAGGTATTTTATAAATCGCTTTAATTAAAATATTTTCTGTACAACTCTGAAGAATTGTATCAGGGGAACAGAAGGTTGAGAAGGTCTTTACAGAAAAATTGCTAGATACTTTCGAATTTAATTTTCAAATATTTTGCCCGTTCTTTAAAATTTGTATCAGGAGAGCAGAAAGCAAAGGAGGTATTTTTTATGAATCACTCTATTTTCCCTATAATTCTGAAGATTTGTATCACGAGAGCAGAAAGCCAAGGAGGTATTTACAGAAATCAGTATTGATATTTTCTAATATCATTTCTTAAAATCATTTATTTGAAATTTTGAATATTTGTGTCAGGAAACGAGGGAGTATTTACACAAAAATTGCGTTACCAAAGCAGTGTGATTTTTTAGTTGCTTATTTTTGTAAGTAATTGTAAATAAAACGCAAATTATTTTTTATTCTTATAAATTAAAATAGTAAAAATCATAAGTACAAAATTGACCGTTAAAACTAAGTTGCATAGTAAAAGATGTAAAAAAAAATTCATAGTATTATTCGGACCATAAAACTAGACACTTACCCCAACTATTCGGTAGACATCGATATGCACAGAGAGTATTTATGTACAGCCTTTCTCTTTTTGAGAGGGAGTAGTTTGATACAAGTTTGACTAAAATGGAATGTTTGTCTTGAAAATATTAGCAAGTGTAAAATAAGAATAGCAGTATTGCCAGAATTAATTTAGACCTTAGTTTCATCGCTACGGAAGAAGAGAAGAAAGGCATTTTCGTTCTTGAAGTGCACTGGATGCTGCCTTTGGTTTTGTAATCCTCGAAATTCGGCAGATTCTCAATGTTCTCTACCGGAAAAAACAAAAGCATAAAATTTACGATTTAAAAAATATATATTTTACTTACGATAGCAAAACTGTCGTCCCTCATTCTGCAAAAGGTAAGATGCGGCTCCTCCGTTTTCTTCATGAAGATGGTCTGGTTATAAGGAATATTCTTCGCATTCTTAACTTCAAGCGGCTCTTTAATCACCAACTTGTCTGTTTTGCATTTGACCGTTCTCGCCCACGATGCTGTACTCTTTGGCATTCCTCAAGTCCATTATGGCCTCATGTTGGCTTCTGGGAACATTTTGTCGCCTGGGCAATTCTCAAAAGGTCTGGGCGTTGTACTTGTCTTGGTTTCACTCTCCATCCTTAAATGATACGATTTATATTGTCAATGTCATTTAGTTGGTCATAGAAGTCACAACCGACCTCAAAAAACATGAAAGAGATTATAAAATGAACTCTAAACCCTTGCTAGAAAACCAAAATTAACAGATACAAAAAACAATATTTATAAACCAATTCAACTAAATCATTAAGTATCTGCAATGGCATAAATAAAGAATACGATGGAAATTATTTTGGATAAATTCACAGACTTTTTAAATATAATCAATCAGATTTACACGTTTAATTCAAATAAACTAAACTTTTTGCCAAATACTTTTATGAATTTCATGGAAATTACCGACAATTTATGAGGAACAATTACTTACTTTCTCTCTAGCAGCACCTGTTCTACCTCTACCATGTCCTTCCCACAGAAATGCCTTATGTTCAGCGTCTCGAAAAAGTATTATACCAGTGGCTTGGAGTAACACCCTGCCAACTGGGTCCTCGGGTAATGTAACACGAAAGCTATAGGCACATCCCTCTCCCGTCGGTTGATCTACTTCTATTGGCGGTGGAGGGTGAGGCAGGTACATTCGGTTATAAGACTGTCACCGGGTAGGATAGGCATATCCTGGGAGACGGAATAGGACTGTTGAAAGTTGAAGTCGTAGCGATCGTCCTAAAATAAATAATAAAAAAAATTAAGGTGTTGAACCTTTAAATTGTTTTATTATAGCGAACGTCGACTACAAAAAAATAAGTGAAATAAATACCTGAGTTCAAGACGATAATTCTTCTCTGGCCCTTATGTAGCGCGACTTCAGTTTTCGTCCCGCTAGGTAAGAGTGCAGCACGTTCTTACCGTCTTTCAGAAATACCTAAAAATTACATCGTTATATCACGAAATTTCAATTATTTGAACTCCTTACTTCTCTGGTACATCCGACACTGCAATAACCGGCAGTTTCCTTCTCCTTCTGGTACGGTGGGATGAAATGCAAGGTAGAAAGACCCAGACAATACTATCTTCGTTCTTCCTAAGCTTATGACAATAGTACGTACGTTACATTATTATATTACAAAAAAAAAGTTGAGACAAAACCGCCTTTAGAGTAAAACTTTAATTTTTTGTCAAATTTTCATGGATTTTCTCAAAAAGTTTTAGGGTTTAGAAATATCTGAAAAAATTCCGGTAGACAATGACGACCCTAATCAACCCGAAACTGCATTCAGTTCGTCTGCCATCTACCAACACTTTAGTGAATTATTCAGTACACGAAGGTGGCGCCACTGATTTCTTGCAGGTTGGGGACCAGACTAAACGACAGTATCTATAAATTAATGCGTTTATTTGTTGTTTTGACACATAAAATTCAGAAATATATATTTATGAAATAATTTGTGTATATTTATAATATAGCTATATAAACTTATGTAACACACACAAACTTATCTAGCTCCTTAAAACTACAGTCAACAGCATTCTTACATATTTTGAGATCACAAAATATATAATTCAATAACAAATTTAACAATTTTTCAGTTAAATTTCTCCGGGATACGTCTGCTTAGTTAGCGTATTGCTAGTGATCCAAAAAATGGCAGTTCAAAGATTATTAAAAATTTAGGAACAATTTCGAATTTAAGTGCTCTAAAGAACAAGCAACTGGGCAGACATATCCCATGAAATTACAATTTTGTACAATTTTCAGTTTATGGAAAAGCTGCCACAAATTAAAGAAACGGACAAAGTATTCATCTTAGAGAGGGGGAGGGGGGGAGGGGAATAGAATTTGAAATACTGAGAGACGAAACTATTAAAATCAAAATTATCACATTATTTTCAACAAAAGAAAATATAAAAATATCTATTTTATAAAATTAAATTTAAAGATTTAACAAAAATAATCATGCATAAAATAAAGAACAAGCTAAAAATTAATAGAATAATTTAAATATATGTATATATACTATATATATATTTATTTATGGTTTCGTATTCCTCATAAAAACCACTCACGCTACTCGCTTATAACTGGAGGTATGCCTTTTTTATGTCCAAAATTACAGTTCCAACTCTTAATAATTTCTGATATGCGTCCCGCGCATTTTTAAACTCTATATACAAAAAATTTGATTGTATTTCGTAATACCTGAGATAATATTCCAAAAAGTTTGGTCGCCGTTAAAAATGCAATTAGGGACAGAAAAGTATTGCCATTCGCTCGGTCGCCTAGCACACACTAAAATCCGCACGGGGCGCCCCACAAAATGGAAAGTGTAGTTCTCTCTGCTTGCATTGTTTCTCTTTATGAGGACCCCGCCAGCTAAGATTATTATATTCAGGTGCTGCGCACCAAAATTTGTACTTTAAATCCATTAGAAAATATTACCAAGTAACAATTTTTCAATAATCATAAATTAAAACAACCATAACAAGAACAATTTTGAGAAAAAATCTAACAACTATGTTTTCGTAAAACATATAAATCCTACATAGCGAAATGTACAAAAGCGATTCCAAATTAAAAAAAAATCTCTAGTGCGTTCCTTTAATAAACTATGACTAAGTTGTAGTACGAGACCTCGAAGGTATTCTTTTTACAATATTTACAAACACTTTTAAAGCGAAACAACTAATATAGTATGGAGCAAAATTTACATCAGTTCAGAAAACTCGATAATTGACGTCTTTTACAAAAAAAAAAAAAGGGAAGAGGTAATTATCAACAAATTTTCTCTAAGAAAAAACAGTATCACAATAACGAGGCAGGTCTCCACAATGCCCTACAATGATGATTAACTCACAAATACAATTATTTAAAACAATAAAGGACATATGCTCGTCTTCGAAATTGCAAAGTGACAAAATAAAACTCTCGTTTGAATACTGAAATATTCAGAAAAATTTGCAGTATCTCAATCGAGTTCATAACATTTTATCCGTCACTTCTGTGTTCAGTTCGAACAAGTAAAACTAAAAAATACAAGCATTCCCAGCACGTCTCTAAAGTTTTTATCACATATCTCGTTTAATATTTTTGTCATTTCGTACTGAAACCCTTATGACCTACTGTAATTACATAATTCAAAAAGGTTACTAGCCGTCAATACAGTGGAACCTCGTTTATTCGGACCTATGTTAATCCAGACTAAAGGTGGCTTAATCCAATAATCCGGACTATATTCTGTTAACTGCAACATTTTCACAAAGTTTCAACGTTCATAGATCTTTTGTAATTCAGAAAGTCAATGGCCGTGTTTAATGTAACCAAGCGGAAGCGTATGCATGCAAGTTGCTTTCTGCTGTCATTTACTAAACGATTGCGCTGATATTGAGCAGTTAAAAAAATCAACAAGCACAAATATTTTCGCTTTATCGCTTGCACTTGGTGTAAGCAGTTAATTTGCACTTGTGCGAATAATGTGACAACTCGATTTTAGGTTAGAATTATAGTATTTGAAAACTTTTTTGTATTTGTGTTAAAAAATTAAAAATGGAATAATTTGAAATTGAAAGCTTACTCCAGACTTACAAGGTTGTAGTGGCAGACGGCATCGCTTTAATAAATGAAAAAATTCCCTCGTTTACTGTTTTGGTCTTCAAAGTGCTCTACTGCTGTTAGTGTATTAATTTTTAAATTTGCTGTAAGTTGATTACAAAAGTCTACACAATCACAGTTTCTTTCATGCAATAGTAAAGGTGCATTTGCAAATAATACATTACAAGTATTTTCACAAAACATATCCATTATAACAACTTAGGTTATGTCATGATCTGTGGTTATGAATTCAACCTTCAAATAAACCGCGAGCCGCGAGCAAGCGTAGACAGATATTTGAACCGGTTTAAAGGAACCGCATGCGCTTGCAAGCGAACAGTTAAAGCGCTGCAAGCCAAGCGCTTGGAAAGCTTGATAACATTAAACACGGTCAATATGTTGAGCATATATAAAGTTCTTAGAGATAAAAGAAACCAGCACAATTTTAAGGTTATAAAACATGTGATCGTGATCAAAAGTTCGAATCACAGAAAAAGTTTAATTCATAGGGGAAAGGGGATTACCGATCCTGATAATCTGACATGATCCGGAAACAAGAAAACAACTGAACACGATTTTGAGATCATAACGCGTTCAGATCCGAAAATGGCACCCGAAAGAAAGCAGCTAATAGCCGTTTTCTTTCGCTTTCAGCTTTGAATGATGATCACCGAATCAGGATCAGACAAACACGAACTAGATCCATGAATCCAATTTCGAAGAGAACAGGATTTTGTTTACTGTTGACATTTGATTTGATTTGATTTTAAATATCGTTTAGGTATGTATACCTATTTTTGTGTACACAATTAAAATAAAAATAGTAGAAAAAAGAAACCACTACAATTTTAAGATTATATTAAATATGCGATCGTGATCAAAAGTTCGAATTACAGAAAATGTTGTAAGATACAGGAAAGGGGATTACCTATCCTGATCATATAATGTGACAAGATCCGGAAACAAGAAAACAACTACGAACATGATTTTGGGATCATAACGCGTTTAGATCCGAAAACGGCAACCAAAAGAAAGCAGCTAATGTGTCAAGAACTTAAATGATAAACAAATATCAATATTATTTCTTCTTCCAAACTATACAGCCATAAACCAAAATGTGATAAAAGACTTTCAGGCCAACCTAACAACAGCGAAGTGTTATTCCAAATTTCAAAAAGAAATCTTGGAAAGATTTGTGGAACTATAAGGAAGTTAATTCAGTGACTTCTGCTGATGATGACCTGCCTCTAATATCATTTGTTGATAAAAACAGTTCAAAAACAGGTGTACAAGTGAATATGAATATTGAAGAAATAACTTCCTTTAAATGAGGTAGGAAATAATACATCAACGCTTAAATCAAAGCAATGAGCGAAAAACAAGAGATGAAGATTCTTTATCAGATGGCAGAAGTTAGAAGAATATCCTGAAGAAAATGAAGGCGATAGAAACGACAAAAATGAAAATAATGCAGCTGTTCCCTGTTTTAATACCTGCTTATGGCAGGCTTACGAAAATAACGTCCAGCATTATCAAATATTACTGCTTCAAAAATTACATACATCTATGATACAGACTCAGTATTTTGTGAATTTAACCAATAATAATACAAATCCAGATAATGTTGAGCCAGCAAAATCTGAAATTATATCAAATACATGTTATACTATTGTATATACATGGTAAGTACATACAATACGACTTTTAAGATTTTTTTATTTTAATATCTAAATCTTGTAAATCAATACAAGAATAACAACAATTTGTTTTTTTCCTCATTTTTCATTTGTCATCTAAGATTATCCAGTAACCTCTCCTAGTCCCTACTTCAGACTGAGCCCAGAACAGATTACCGAGGTTCTACTGTACTCATTTTATGGAATTTCCAATACCATTTCCGGTATTGGCACACCGAAACACTTTGCGTCACATCTACATATCGAACGATAAAATAAAACCGATAAATAAGCGATGTTGACAGATTGCGTTTAAATTTACGAGATAAACAATAAAACTGAAACCATCTGTTGACGATAAATTATTATTGGTCCCCTACAGATGACATCGATTAAACGATTACATAATCGCGTATGTTTTATTTAAAGGTCCGTCAAGAAATATCTCAAAACGAATAAAGTACGTTCTATCTTGTAGGCATTCTATTTTCGTAACGTGGCCACACGAGTTTCAATAGGAAATCTGTTCCACATTTCGTGTGGAACTTAACCCACACACTTGATAGATTTAACCTCTCGAATGTTTTGTAAAAGAAACATGACAAATAATATCAGCTTATCAGCGCGTGTAACGTAATTTTTGCTCGACCCACTGAAATTACCTTAGAACTTAACCTGTCTGGCAACAATCACAGATCATTCGGGGGCAGTCTTGATGATTGCTTCCTTTTGATCCTCCAAGCTGGCGATGACGCTCTTCTGGGCCTCCGCCGGCTTCTGGTCGACGCTCGAACTCTCATTCACTACGATAATGGAAGAACTCTTATTGTCTTTGCACTCCGTCTCATTCTTCTCGTTTTCCACAACCTCCGGCTCCTTCTCGGGACTTTTCGCTCTCATACCTTCCAGTTCCTTCGACAGCTCGGCGTTCCTTAATTCTAAATCACTAATTTTATTGTCTTTAATACGGCTTTCCTGCACCACTTTCTCGTACTCCTTCGTTAAGTTCTTAAACAGTTCCAAAACTTTATCCCTAACATTACTCTCCACTCCTTTGAGCACCTCGTCGACTTTCCCGAATTCCGAATGTTTTTCTGAGGTTTCTGAGGCGCTGTCTTCCGTATCCGTCGACAGCTCGATTTCCGGGTTGTACTTGGGTAAAGTGGACGTGCTCTGGACTACGGAGACCGCCGACTCAATCACCTTTTCGGGAGTTTTCCGTTGCTCCTCAACGACTTCTTCCTTAATAGTCGATTCTACCTTCACCGGTGACAACGCTTCGGTTTTAATGGTCGTCGTGGAAGTCGCCACATCGCCGTTCCTGTATCTGTATTTCTTGGGGGTGGGCGGCGCTAACGCGACGTTGGGTTGGTAACTCCTCTCGAATCGCTCGCTTTCCGACATGAGAACCACTCTTTCGGGGTTCTGCAAGACGGGGGGATCGGTGGTGTATCTCAAGGTGTTGGCGTGCCGGATTTTCGACTCCTTGATGCTCTGCACCACCGGTTTGAAAGCTGAGATGTGGCGGTTGGCATTTGAGAACTCCTGAAGGCATTGGTGGATGTACAGGGGGTCCAGACTGGCGTAGATCTGTTGGATGCAGTTGGCGTGCTGCATGTTGTAGGGTATGTGGTTGAGGTTGTTGAGGTACTCGTTGAGTTTTTGCTTCTTCAGGGGCAGCTCGTGGTCTTTGAGTAGTTGCTCAGCGGTGGGGACCTGAAAAAAGAAAAATAGTTTGTAATAATTTGAAAACAATTTTTTTTTTCAATTATTAATTCTCATTCTAGTATGTATATTAATTCTGCATGAGGGAATACCGAGGGGAATACTAAATTTTTGGCAACATAATTAAGTTACTTGACGTATTTTATTCGTCTAGAACCAATGGTTTTCTCTATGGTGTACAGATTGACAGAAACTGCATAAGTACAATTTCTACATGAGATTCAATCATAGGTTGCACAACCAAATAATACTTTCTAGGGTCACCAGTCTTATTGTTAGTGAACCACATGGGAGAAATTATAATTTGGCCCCGGATTACTTTTCGAATAGTTTTAGTGGCAAAATTAAAAAAAAAATCCTGTATTTCCGTTTAAAGTTTGGCAAAAGTTAAATGAATTTAGGAGGGTTGAATTAGTTCAAGAGATGAATTATAAAATAACAGTACATACTCGAAATAAATTAAAGCGTAGCCAAAAATAAAATTCAGTATAGGAAAATTATTTCAGCTTTTTCTCAGACAAAAAACCTTTTAAGCAAAAATTGTCAAGATTCAGGAAAATTTCATAAAATCTCCAAAAAATCTAAGATCTCAAAACAAAACGCTGAAAACACGTATTAGGACCCGCTGAAAATGCTGCTGCCGTCAGGTTTTCTTTACACGAAATTTACTCAACTTTCGAATCTGACTTACGAAGCCTTTTACACTGCCCCCTATGCGCGGAAAACAGAAAAGTAGTTGCCGATGCCCGAGAGCATCTAATTAACCATCCCTGTGAAGCAGAAAACGCTGAACGGATATCGAAATTTTTAGCTCAGTTTCGAATTCAACCTCCGAAACTGCCCGTAGAGTGACAGTTTCGAATTTTTCTGCGAAAACACCAGAAAAGGTACGAAATTCTAGCTGGGATACGAGATCGAGTTATCTCCCATAAATGTAGACTAGAATACCAGTCAGATTCCACGACGGGAAAGTCGACAGTCACGAATGGCCTGAATCCAAAAAAGGCAGATATATGTAAAGATCCAAACCGAATAGCAATTCCCGAGAATTTGCGGAGCCATCCTGAAGTGTGATTGAATGTCGACTCTCCCAGTTTTGTAACCAGGACAGGGTTCCTGGTTTGCATTGTATAGTACCCCTTTACTTGCGACATAACCATATTTTGTAAAAAAATTACAATAAACATTTTCTCAATTCAGAACATTGCAAAAAATTTATTGTGAGTATACCGCTGGAGATTTAGACCAACCGTCTATCGTCCAATTCGTTTAGAAATTTCTGTACCTGCGACGAACACCCTAAGGGGTAAAGCCAGGTTTAAAAAGTAGTACCAAAAACAGTACAAAGACAGAAATAGACACAATAGCAATGGAAAAAACTAATCAAAGTGCAAATAGTCGTCACAAGTTGCAAATGTTAAAATAATTCAGTAGAAAACGGTTCATTTCAAAGCCTTTCTAAAAAACTACTGCCATACTGAGAGTGTATCCAGGATATTAAGCAAAATAATAGAGAGTGTGTCCTAGTCCCACCAGGTCCAAAACCAAAGTCCAGGTCTGAGCTTGGCAGAGGGCGCCGCAATGAAAAGGATCGGCAGAGAGGTCGAGATACGACAGTATAGTCTTTCCGATTCCGATCTCAATTGAAGAACCAAGAGGTTGGCAGTGTCTGGTCGAACTAAACGTGGAGGTGGTAGAAATGTATACGCCCAGTTGAAGAATGCACAGGGGGCAAACGGCATATAACACAGGAGCACTGGGCGACTGGGCAATAAATCTCAATTGTTGACAAGGGGTTGACAAATTGCCAAGCAGTGTAGTGCGGCAATGCGGAATTTGGTGAGATTCAGGTAATTTTAATGTATTATAGGGACCTTCTACCACTCATTCATATTATAATTGCGAAAGGGAGAAATAAGAAATAATATTTTGTTTACTAATATTATTACAACATGGCATTTTGGAGATCTTTTGAAACGAAACAAATCGAAATTTACCATCAATATAATAAAATTGTTTGAGGACATAAATAATTAAAATATGTTGTTGGCCAAATGAACATATAATAGAAATTTTCTACACATTATATACAAATTNAGCCTTTTACACTGCCCCCTATGCGCGGAAAACGGAAAAGTAGTTGCCGATGCCCGAGAGCATCTAATTAACCATCCCTGTGAAGCAGAAAACGCTGAACGGATATCGAAATTTTTAGCTCAGTATCGAATTCAACCTCCGAAACTGCCCGTAGAGTGACAGTTTCGAATTTTTCTGCGAAAACACCAGAAAAGGTACGAAATTCTAGCTGGGATACGAGATCGAGTTATCTCCCATAAATCTAGACTAGAATACCAGTCAGATTCCACGACGGGAAAGTCGACAGTCACGAATGGCCTGAATCCAAAAAAGACAGCTCTGCGAACGAAGCCTTCAAAAAAATTAAGAAAAAATACAAAATTATTTTTTCAATTTGAAACGTTATATAACAGGAGTCAAAGTACATATACATAGACAGACGATAGTATCTTGTTACAAGTACCTTCCTGCTGTGATAAGTGGCAAATTGGAAAGTCCGCCGAATTCCGTAGGATCCGACGCCGGCAAGCCGCAACCTGAACCGGATCAGCCGCTGCCTGCGTAATGTATTGATTTCCAGGGCGCTGAGCCGACCTTGATTCGAAGATGTATGGAAATAACCCAGTTATTAATAATTTGTTGTCGACGGGCATTTGTCGACGCGTAATCTACAAGCCACCCCTAGAGGCGGAAAGGGAAAGTCTAGCGAAACGAAATTGCCGAATGGAATATCTAGATATAAACAAATTCTTAGGGTAGAAGATTGGGATATTGCGGTTAACCCGAAATAACAAGTTTTGTTAATAGTTCTTGCCCGAAATCACAACCTGCTGCCAATTAACAGGTTGTGTTTTCGATCGCACTAAATGACGTTACAATGCATTCTCGATCAGGTGACAAAGTTTAAAACTGTAAACATCTATAGGGTGTTAGAAGTTTGACTGCCTTAATTTTAACAGACGATAGAATACATTAAAATAAACGAAAAATCTTATATGACAGGGGTCCTAAACTCAACCATTTCCGAGAAAAAAAAATTATCAAAATATCCAACGTGATGTATAAAAGTTCGATTAATTAAGGAATATTGACATATTGACATAATAAAAAATAGCGTTGTTATAAATTTAAAATTTGATAAAATTCATATCGGGCAATGTGACAAAGGCGCGACGGATAACACGAGGTATCTGGAATTGGACCGTGTCTGAGTGTTTTTTTCGAACCACTATTTCCTTTTCTTACGTGTTTTCCAGCTAGTGCGCGTATATAAGCATAGTTCGACATAACGTAGGTAGGTATGCAATTATTAAGAAGAATACCTATTTTCAATTTCTAAAATATTATTCTGCTACCCCTGTATCTTTACATTAATTATAAATAATCAAGCGCCGGATATATGTTAATTATGTTCGAACGAAATTAATTAATTGTCTAATGTTTATAAATTTACCTTACCCCAGTCTCAGGTACACGCTTGTACCTACCTGCCGATTGGGGCCGAGCGACCCGCGATCGCACACTACCGAAGGCCACAAGCGGGCGTCTCGACGCCCGGCGTCTCGGGCGTCCGTCTGGCTCAACTGTCGCCATACCTACTAGTGCGCGAAAATTGGATTCCAAGGTATCTTGCGTGCATCGAAAATGGTGGTGGACATTTTGAGCATATGTTGTAATTTGTTTTGTAGCTTAATTACATATTTTTCAAATTCATAATTTGATTAAAATTCAAATTCCTGTTTTAAGAGATTCATAATTACTAAAATTCGAGCTAAAATTTAAGCACGACACTACCTTCGTACTACGAAATCGATTATTATTATTATTATTATTTATTTAAAAACTGGAAAACGGTTGTCTTGAAATTTACTAAATGTTTCACAATGAATAATAGTTGTTTACATTTTTTCCGTAGGACAAGTGTGCCGCGTGCACACGTGGTATACATCAGATGTGTAGCGGTAGATTAAGCGTTGTTGTCAAATTGTGATGAAACTCCCAATACTCGCTGTATTTTCAAAACTGTTAATCTTAAGCACTTGTAATTTCCAACTTTTTTATTTATTTATAATTACTCTATCTCATACTGAAGTAATGGCAGTCAAACTTCTTAGACCCTGTATAATACTAGAAAGTGTCAAAAGTTTTTTTACTAATCACATGTGGATACACATGTCCGCAAGTGACCCATTTTAAGTATTACGTCAAGAGCGCCAGCTTGACGCCACCCAGATGCACCAGGGTTCCAGGAAAAGGTCCACGGCACATTAGCGCCAAGGACCAAATACTTATACCTGCGAGCGACTCCACACCACGAGGACTCTCTTTTGTCTGTAATTAGTTTTCAATAAAAATACTTTTATTTACCGTTGAGAGGGGTTTCATTTTGCTGCACACCGAACTTTATTGTTTACGGGATTGACTTAAAACGTAATCAATTTTGGTCCTGAAATCATATACATCAAACGCTCGTTTAAAATATCGATTTAAATTTTACTCAGGCATAAATTAGCACTTTGCCTGTCTGTCTGTAGCAGTAGCACACAGGCGAAGCCCTACTTCCAGCAGCCGAACTCAGCCATTCAGATAAGCGAAATAGGAGGAGTGACTTGTCTTTTAACGAGGTTGAAATATGACGTTTAAACTTGTTTTGATGGTGTTAAGAAACCAGGAGGCTTTTGAATTACCGTCTCGCTATTAATCATACGGAAGGGTATTCTCAGTGTGTTTTCTCTTAGACACAAAGAGGTTTATAAATAGGTGTATCGTAAATTATTATAAACAGTGCACAATACGTCGCGGGTTTTGGTAAACTCGCTTGGAACCCGTCCAAGAATGCCAAGACTATATTTATTCTGATGCCACACACCGGGTTGTGCAGCAATTGAAAATTAACACCTATATTGTAAAAATTTATGACTATATTCTTGCTCCCCTGATATTTTACCCAAAACTTCTCAATTTTCTGTTATTCTGATACGACATCGACAGGTTGTTTAAATTCTTGCTGGGAACCTAGCACTTCCGAGCCTGATTTATCTGTTAAATATACACTCAACAAAAAAATTAAAGGAGCAAAAAAATTTCCAAATTTTTTTTGTGATTTTTGGAAAATCAACGACTACTTTGCAAATATTGTGAAAAGTACCAATAAACCGTTTTCCTTTCCTGAAACGTCAGTTTTATAAAAAATTAAAGGAGCAGGTTTATTGCTCAAATTTCGCGTTAAATATTCATCAAATATCGAAAAAATGTTTCAACTTTTTTTTTAATAAAAAAAAATATTTTTTTAACATTTTAAATATTCAATTTAAAATTGTAAAAAAGGACGCAAAGGAATTTTAAAAATTTTTTAAAAATAAATTTATTTTTGAAAATTTAATTTTTTATTTCAAAGTTTAGATTTTTTTTATTTTCGATATTTGATGAGACGAGTATTTAACACGAAATTATGAGAAAAATAAAGCAAATAAATTTATCTCACTTTAATCATTAATTGATGTTTATGTCTTTAATTTTTTATAAAACTTTTGACGGTTCAGGAAAGGAAAATGGTTCAACCGATCAATTTCAAAATTTACAAGCCTCATGGACATGTACTGAGCTAAAAAACTACAAGCATTGGTACTTTTCACAATATTTGCATATTTCATAAAATATCGATGTTTAAAAAAAGGTGACTTTTCACTCTATAGCCGATATCTCAATGAGAAATAATTGTACAGAAAATAAACTGAAGCTGATGGATCAGGTTAAATGATTAAGGCATTAGGCAGAAAAAAATGTTGACAGACGTGCATTTACGAAAAAAAAAATTGAAAAATTTTTGCCTTGCATTATTTCTTTTGATTCCGCCGAGTGATGTTCGAAATATTTTTCAACTCAAGATTTCAAAACTAGAATCTTCAAGCTTCAAGATGCTTCTTTTTTTTTCCCGAAAAGACCATTATTCACGAGGTTACAGACTTTCCCTAAAAAAATTTGGAAGTTTTTCGTCTCCTTTAATTTTTTTTGCTGTTTATATTATAGTTATCTATAAAGAACTTTATCAGGATCAGGACAATAAATTTCTTCTACGAATACAACCAATTTCTGCTGTCCTATTACAATTCTACCTAATCCCATCAGAATGGCAAAATAATCAAGTCCAGTGCAGTTATTCCTTTTACCACCCCTATGTTATAATGTACAAGTTTATCTTTTTTGTTTTTCCATCTAGAAAAAAGATAGGATAAAGGTAGATAAAGAGCAAAGTTTTTAATCTCAAAATAAATATATCAAAATCTCAAATATCAAATCAAAACAAATAATCAAATATCAAAATCTCAAATAACAAAATGCTATTATAAACGGTCAAAGATGAAAAACTGCTAATATACAGGGTTAAAACAAAAAAAACAAGTTTTGGTTTAATTCTCTAAAATCCGATATTTGATTGATTTTTTTTATATATTTTCATAATTTTTCCTTTTCATTTTTCCGACACTTTGTTCGAAAAAAAACGGGAATGTTTACCTACACCTTAAAAAATATAGTTTCACAAAAATCATTTGAAAGAAAACTAAATGCAGGCTGCAACTTTCGAAATTCGAAAAATATATAAAATATACTTATTTAAAAAAATATATCTAAGTTTGGGATACAAGAGAAAAACCGAAATTCGCTATTGGATTATACACAGAAAAACCACAAAAAATGAAAAACGACCTGTACCTATCTCTAAAACGAATCAAGATATCGAGAAGCGGTCTCCGCCGTACAATTTTTTTCTAGAATAGAACCCAAGGCATCATGATTACTTTTCGTTCATCTTTCAGGAAATATGAGCACCCCCTTCTCTCTCTCGATCTTTAAAATGTGGAAATTGGCCCAAGTATAAAATAATCCAAAGCAGAAAGGCCAAACGACGGCAATATTTCCGTGGTTTTCCCGTTTCTCGAGGGGTACGACGGCGGCCTGATATTTACATAACTTTCAGCCCGTTCATTATCTGAAAGACCTGAAATTTTTACTCATTTGCATAATTAATATTTACCATAATTACGTTCGACGGCTCCGACCCACCCTTTCCTGTTAAGCCTGGCTCTAAGGCAATCGCCTTCCTGCCGCGTATTTCCAGAAATTTTACAGGCGGTAATTAACTCCGGTTTATTTTCCACCTTACAGCGAGCCTAACAGCTCGTTCTGACATAAACTTCAGCCATATGAGTGTCATTTGATTGTAGACGGTACTTAAAATCATCGCCTGTGCACAATAACACGGGATCATATCGGGTAATCGAGCTTTTAACGTGTAATCGAATCCAATCGTGGCAGCAAAAGAAATAAGATGGATACGTAATTTACATATACATACGTTGGGCATCAGCGGTAATGTATACAGTGAACCAAAAAAGGAAAACACTGCATCTTTAAGTGGGGCAAATACACAATAATGTCATAATGTATTCCTTATTTCTTACACAATTGTAATAGACCTTTTTAAGTAGTGACGTCACATACGCCAAATAATAGGCAACCCCATATAGTCCAGTCGGGTTAGACAAAAAAAGGGCTTAACCGGGAAAAAATTAGAGACCACAATTTTATTGTTCTAACCTTTAGGGGGGGGTCAATAGTAGTGTAAATTCAGAATCGCGACTGAATGCCACCCCTGCATCAGCCGCCATCTTGAATTTAAGGAGAAATCGTTTTTGCTCAATATCTCGACCATTTTCAACTTTACAACAAAAATGGTAAGGACTTAAGTTGTTGCAAATGCGATTTCCTATAACTTCTTTTATTACAAATTTTATTGTGGGGTCGATATTTTTCAAGTTAAGGGGGAAAATAGTGACAAAGTATAATTATTGAATTATCTCGTTTGTTATTGACTATACGACATAAATGTACATAAACAAAGTTGGAAAGAATTATATTATCTACAATTTTGATCTCTTTGATTTTTTCGCTACTACCAACATTTAAGGTCCTACGCCTATGGCAAGCCTAACTAAACTCAAGGGATCAATATTCCATAGGCCTGACGTTACCGGCAGCTGGCCATGAACAAGAATGGTCCAAACTTTATAAGAAAAAATTAATTTTAAAAAAACATGGCTTACACCTTTAATGCTTGCAAGAAACTTTTATAAAGAGGAAGACGGCAAAAGTCGCAACTATCATGCAAGCAATGACACGTAGATTAGGCCTATTGGGGATACCACGTAAAAAAAACGCGCCTGAAACTCTACCCCGGTGGTGGTGTGGAAAAGAGTGCAAAAACGATTTTCATATTGCTCTGCGCCTTTACCGCAAGCGTAGGACCTTAAATGTTGGTAGTAGCGAAAAAATCAAAGTGATCAAATTGTAGAAAATATAATTCTTTCCAACTTTGTTTATGTACATTTATGTCGTAAAGTCAATAACAAACGAGATAATTCAATAATTATACTTTGTCACTATTTTCCCCCTTAACTTGAAAAATATCGATCGCACGATAAAATTTGTAACGAAAGAAGATGTAGGACATCGCATTTGCAACAACTTAAGTACTTACCATTTTTGTTGTAAAGTTGAAAATGGCCGAGATATTGAGCAAAAACGATTTTTCCTTAAATTCAAGATGGCGGCTGATGCAGGGATGGAATTCAGTCGCGATTCCGAATTTACACAACTATTGACCCTCCCTAAAGGTTAGAACAATAAAATTGTGCTCCCTAATTTTTTCCCGGTTAAATAACAACCTGACTGGGCTAATAGTGCACACTGTCGTGAAGAATTTCCCAGTATTTTTACTAGATCGATTTTGGACCTTATGTACTTTGGACATAAGTAACAAAAAAATGTCTTCTCTGTCATGATCTTAAATATCGCGACATTCTAGCAATATTAGAAATATTTAAGAAGTTTCAAACCTCAAGTGACAAACTAAGTGAATGATAGAAATTATACAGGGTGTGGCGTGTAAAAATTAAACTACAGTTTCCTGATGATATTTGTAATAGAAAAGTCATATATGAAAAAGTTCTATTTTCGCGTTTTTTTTTTTTGTAAATTAATGTCAACATTTTCACATTGTGACTCAATAACGGTTTCGTCGAGAAGTTTGTCGAAAGCATCAAGGGAGTCTTCGTCTATTTCGATGTTAGGAGGAGTTTCAAGCGCATCGCTGTAAAATGTTAATTGCGTCCTCAAAATAAAAAAATTATCTCGGCTCTAGAAGGTCGTAGAAAAACATTTTTTTTAAATTCGTGAAAAAATGTGAGTAGTTTCTTTCTTTAAAAGTTATTTTCATAAAATAAAAATNAGGGAGCACTGGGTAATACGCTATATAAATTTCAAGTACATCTGTGCATTTGAGTAAACCCGACATACCTCCTTAATTATCTAAAATCCGACATTTGATTGATTTTTTTTTATACATTTTCATAATTTTGCCTTTTTATTTTTCCGGCACTTTGCTCGAATAAAAAACGGGAATGTTTTACTGTGTTTCTCTTTTTTTTCGAATTGTTAAATTATTAGTATACCTACAACTTAAAAAATATAGTTGCACAAAATTTGAAAGGAAACTTTAAATGCAGACTGCAACTTTCGAAATTCGAAAAATATATAAAATACCTATACTTGTTTAAAAAAATATATCTAAGTTGGGATATAACAGAAAACCCGACGTTTTAGAAAAATATCGCGTCGCCATTGGATTATACACAAAAAACTAAAGGTTTCCCAAAAATTTTCACAAATTTCGACATAACAAAAAACCGCAAAAAATGAAAAACGCCCTGAACCTATCTCTAAAACGAATCAAGATATCGAGAAGCGGTCTCCGCCGTACAATTTTTTTCTAGAATAGAACCCAAGGCATCATGATTACTTTTCGTTCATCTTTCAGGAAATATGAGCACCCCCTTCTCTCTCTCGATCTTTAAAATGTGGAAATTGGCCCAAGTATAAAATAATCCAAAGCAGAAAGGCCAAACGACGGCAATATTTCCGTGGTTTTCCCGTTTCTCGAGGGGTACGACGGCGGCCTGATATTTACATAACTTTCAGCCCGTTCATTATCTGAAAGACCTGAAATTTTTACTCATTTGCATAATTAATATTTACCATAATTACGTTCGACGGCTCCGACCCACCCTTTCCTGTTAAGCCTGGCTCTAAGGCAATCGCCTTCCTGCCGCGTATTTCCAGAAATTTTACAGGCGGTAATTAACTCCGGTTTATTTTCCACCTTACAGCGAGCCTAACAGCTCGTTCTGACATAAACTTCAGCCATATGAGTGTCATTTGATTGTCGACGGTAGTTAAAATCATCGCCTGTGCACAATAACACGGGATCATATCGGGTAATCGAGCTTTTAACGTGTAATCGAATCCAATCGTGGCAGCAAAAGAAATAAGATGGATAAGTAATTTNGTCAACATTTTCACATTGTGACTCAATAACGGTTTCGTCGAGAAGTTTGTCGAAAGCATCAAGGGAGTCTTCGTCTATTTCGATGTTAGGAGGAGTTTCAAGCGCATCGCTGTAAAATGTTAATTGCGTTCTCAAAATAAAAAAATTATCTCGGCTCTAGAAGGTCGTAGAAAAACATTTTTTTTAAATTCGTGAAAAAATGTGAGTAGTTTCTTTCTTTAAAAGTTATTTTCATAAAATAAAAATTGAAATAGTTATTTGAAAAAAAACATACCCAAAAAAAGTGGAACATTTTCAGTCATTTTTTTATCCTTAAAATTAGTTAAATGGTCAACATTTCTTAAGAGCATAATAATATAACTCTTTACGAAGAAAATAAATCGAAAATCGTTACTGTAGTGCTATCCGCTGAGAAGATCTAGCCAATTTTCGAGAACGCCTTTTTTTTTAAAAATCGATATATCGAAAAATAATTAATATTTTTAAATTTTTCAAAAATGTTCTTTTTTGGCTTGCCGCGGGCTATGCTTGCAGTAAATGGCAAGTATGGGAACGTAAATGTAAACGAGTTATAGAAGAAAAAAGAGAAGATTTAACGTTTTTTTCGATATATCTCGAAAAGTAACAAAGCAATCGATACTTACAAAGAATCAGTTGATAGATCTTTTTAAAACTACAACTTTTTCAGAAAAACCGATTTTTGCAACTTTGCGATTTTTTTAACCAGTTCGCCATTTTGGATCGAGTTTAAAGAACAAGAAACTCAATTTCAGATAATAATTTCTAATTCTTTCTATCGTGCGGATATTGCGTAATTAATTCTTATCCGTTGGTGTTTATGGTGGTGTATTGTAGACAATTTAATTTGTTGCTTTTTAATAAATAATGCGTACGCTTATGTCCCACGGCTCAGTTCTGACAGCCTTAATTATTAGTATAGAAAATATGACTACCTACAATTTGTGCCAGATATTACAAAAAAAATTTTTTTTTGGGGGGATCTTAAACACCCTGTATCTCAAAAAACGGATGAGATTTCGAAATATGTAAGTTTAAGTCAAAGTAACTCTATTTTTGGTTATTTTATCCGCTCCTGAAGTCTGATAGATATTAAAACTGTGACAGTCTGTCTATTACTTATTTTTATGTTTTTTAAAATATACTTACAAATCTTCTACGCGTCTTGTTCAAGTTTCGAACGCCGAATTTGTCCGGATCAAATGCCCGCATCAAAGTCGAATCAAGGGGCCGCCTCATCGGCGTGAAACCTGGCGCCAGGCTTGATAAAACGCAATTGCACGGTTAACGACGTAATTCGCTGGCGAAAATATAAATCATAATCAAAATCGGAAAATATATTGTCCTGATTTTTTTATGGGTTCAGGATGTTGGCTCGCGTGACGCGTTTATTAAAATCGTTATCTGTCTCCTACATGTAAAATGTTGATATGTAGATAGCGAGTTGCCACAAAAAAAAACATACGCGATGATATAAACTTTAATTATAAAAATAGAAAATAATTTTTATAGAGGGTAAACATAGTTATTATTGATTTTCTCTGCAACACCGACTGCTTTCAGTTTGTTTTTTTTTACATTTTTTTATGTATTTATACCGAGGGCTCGTTTTTTGAGTTGTATCGTGGAATCTCGGTTATCTTAAGAGACGCAACTTCAGTCAATTTAGTGCAAAGTTTCGGAATTTTATGATTAAGTCAGAGAAGATCTCTTTTGAAATTATCAATAAAAAACAATATCTTGGTTTTAATTTTTAAGTTTTTAATCGAAAACGAACCATACTGGGTTCTCGACTTAAAAGTCCCTATCTTCTACAATTTTTAATACATCGTAACAATCGAGGTTATCAATGTGCAGATTTTTTCGATGTCTTTTGAGCTAAGTTAATTGAAAAAAAGTGATTTTAATAAAATACATAACCTGAAAGTTAATTTTTCTGAGCAATTTTTTTCTTTAAATGCCTGTACGTATAATAATTACTTTTGTTGCTATACTGGGTGTTTAAAACGAGATAGAAATTATGTATTAACATTGCTACTACAAAGATTGTCAGCGAAAGAAAAATAAAGTTTATGTTACTGTTTGTATTAGTGACATTTCGTACTAAAAAACTCATCGTCAGTGTTATTTTTACAATTCTATATGCAAAACATGTCATAAATTAGCAAAATATGAACAAATAACATTTTTACGAGACGTAACTTTGAACTTCAGTGGTACGAGCTAGAAAAAAAAGTTTCGTATAAAGGTTGTAGAGCATAACATTCTACATAAAAACGGCTATAGACTTTTTCGTGTACTATTAAAATTAACAGTTAGGGAGATTAGAAGTTAAGGGATGAATTCAGATATTTAAAAATCATAAGCAGAAAAACGAATGAATTTTATATATTTTTTTCGATCTACTCTAAAAATGTAAATTATCTTTTCAGAGAAATAGATATACATATTTTTAAATTTTTAATAGAAAAGTTATAACAATTTCACAAAGCGAACGTAACGTTTTATTTTTGTCGTAAAACAAAATTTCGAAAGCAACTTTTCATTATTTTAATTAATCAATCGAATAGCATATAAAAAAACTGTTTTAGTGTTAAATCATAAAAATTAACGATTAAAAAATTGAAATTGATCTTTTTTATTAAAAATTAAAAAATATATCTATTTCTCTGAAAAGAAAGTTTACATTTTTTAAAGTAGACTGAAAAATAAAAAATAAAATTCATTTAATTTTCCTGCTTATGATTTTTTTATATTTCTGAAACCATCCCTTAACTTCTAGCCACCCTAACTCTGTTAATTTTACTAGGACAAGAAAAAGTCAATAGTCCATTTTATGTAGCATTTTATGCTTTTATAAGAAATCTTTTTTTTTTCAAGCTCTTACCCCTTTTGAATTCTCTTGAAAACCCCCCTTTATTTTATCATTTTTAACCCCTGGCCGGGGGTTGAAAAAAAAATTACTGTCACTTATTGTTATTTTACCTATACCTCAAATATTATCAAATATTCAGGCAAGTTGACCAAATTGCGATTTAAAGGCCCATTTAATTGGACTATAAAGAGAAATGAACCTACCGACAGAAAAAATTAAATCGTAAAACGTAAAAGTGGGAACACTCTAAATAATTTATCGGTGTCACAAATGATAAAAACGGTAAGCCGTTTTGCTTGCTATCGCGGTCCATTTATTCATCGGCAACTAAATTATGCGAGTGTTTTACATTTTTTTTATGAGGCGGCCTAGAAATGTGTTTGTTTTAAAGCAGGCCCCCGTAGGAAGCGTCCAATTAGTAAGGAAAATTAAGGTTTTCGGCGAAAATCCCGGATAATTAATCATAACAAATGGAGTGTACGGGAAAAATGCTCGCGGGTGGCCAGGAATAGATTTCGAAAATACATTCTCTGCAGTTGGCGCGGGATGTCTGAGGTTGTCGGTGAAAAAGGTCCAGTCCGCTGTATTAGAAATATACTTTAACAGCTTTATCTAATAAATTTCCATCAGTAACTGATATTCGTTCATACTACACTGAGAAAACATGGTTTATTGAATAATTTAAAAAAAAAACATACTCCAATAGTAACTGATATTTGTTCATAAATCATACTACACTGAGAAAACATGGTTTATTAAGCAACTAAAAAAAAACATATTTAAAAAAACAAATTTGACCAATTTTAAAATGTCCAGTGTCCATTGATTATTATCGTTGCTTGTTTCACAGACAATAAAGTTATTAGTTTACATATATATATATAT
>NW_019416454.1:1703192-1704299 GCF_000390285.2 Anoplophora glabripennis
AGTGAAGTGAATTATAAGAGGAAAAGGGCACGTTCAAAGATATGTGGAAAGGCCTTTAGAAAAAAAAGAAAAATCAAGATAGTAAAAAAAGAAAAGGATTTATTGATTAGTTACAGAAAGAATTTTGAAAACGACAGTTGTTAAAAGTAAGAAAAGAAAACCGAGAGAAATATAAGCAGTTAAGAAGCGAGAAAAGGGAAAAAGACTCAAATAGGAGAAAGCAAGAATTTAAAAATACCAGTTGTAAAATTAAGGCATCTAAGAAATTCGAGACAAGCGGATCATCCACAAACAAGGTCCAAGAAGACATAAAGAACGCTGAACAACAGTAGCAGGTTCCAGAGACCATTAGGAAAATCAGGAAAACGGAAGATCAGTAACAGGATCCAGGAGAACAGTAAGGAAACCGCATATCAGTGGCAGAGGAAAGAATCAATAAAACAAAGTAGAGGAGAGATATCAGTCGACACATCTTTATCGATTATACGTATAAAAAGGTACCTTTTATAATAAAAACAAAAGTCGTATACGAAATATAGTACAGAATTTCAGAAGTAAAAAAAAAAATTTTAAAAAAAACGTTTAGTAAATCACTAATTCAATATTAAGCAAATTTATTTATTCATTTCATATATACTTAAAACTGGCCAATTCTTTGTAGAATTAAATATTAATATTAGAGAAAATTAATAAGTATTAAATAAGAAGTTATAAGATAAAGCGACAGTGTCTTAAGGTATGCAACCAGTATTACATGAAATTTAATTTAACGATATTATCAATATAACCTCTTGTATAAGGCTTTATAAACATTGTGAAATACTTCAAAATATATTGACTAGTGTGTTTAAGAGTGACAACTTTTGACATATATAGAACAAAAAAAAAAAATAAATTCATTTATTACTAAACCTTTTGTTTTTATAGCTGTGATTGGTGTGGTTTCTTGCTAAAGTATAGAACCGACTACGGAGATATGAGTCTAGAGCTAGATAGGGCGAAGATATACAATACACAATACACCAATCCAACCAAATTAATATCACAACAATCAAATTTTATTTTGGCGCTAACATATACTATCGTACACACATATAATCATAACAA